>NC_084754.1:38440760-38615760 GCF_033978785.1 Entelurus aequoreus | reverse complement strand
GCTCATTTCCTCGGACTTTTGCCTCCAGTGCTCCCTTGAATGACAGAAGCACTGAGCCAGCTAACTTGGCCATGCTTAGCTTGACTTGCCAACTCACTGACTCATCACTTGTGTTGCCTTTTAAATGTCTGGCCCCCTGCTCTGTGAACAAGGGGCCTATGTTTTGTGACATTAGTCCTAAACTCCCTCCTTCTCACCTCCGACCATAACCGACCGCCCCCCTGCCACTCCCGTACCCTCTGAACCGCCACCCTCCACCCACACTAGCCAGACCCCTGCAGTCCTGGATGTTAACCTCCCCTCAGCTCTTTTGTGAAGGTGCTTGTTAACATGGCTTTGGAAGCGCCGGGCTTGCATATCTGACTGAGGGCAAAGGAGACCCCTTTGATTGAAGTTAAAGGAAATACACATTTGATGCTGCTAGAACGCAGCCTAGAAAACCCCACAAGATATTTGTAATGCACTGATTCTAATGAGTTATGCTTCACAGAAGCTACTTTAGAACAAACAAGCCTCTCTCTGATCTGCAGTCACCTCTCCCCTGCATCACGTGTTGCGTTATTTACGACTTTGTGGCACTCACAGGACCTCATACTATGTCTCGCCAATAAATTAGGCTGCCCTTGGCATTTTCAAAAGTATTCAGCAGCACTCTTAAACCATGGAGTCCTGTGATGTCCAGACACCGGAGCGTAGGCCGTGACAAACTTCAGGGAGGCTGCACAGGAAAAACAAGCAGCTTCTGGTCTGAATCACTGTCTAGGCTCCGATGATGGACGCGCACACAAGCCCGACACAGGGCTCTCAGTCAGTTTAGTCCTGCCCAAAGTGTTTAACTTGGCTGCTGCCAGCTCAGCAATGCAGGCTCCGCTTGACGCTGAAAACACTATTTTTTGTTTAAAATTCCCGTTCGCCGGACCAATCTGTTTTTACGTTTGACAAGATAGTTTTAGAAAGGTATGCGAGCACTTCAAGGCCCTGTCAAAAAGTTGCCCGGCAGGGAAAACATTGCAAACCTGTTCAGATTTAAAAACAGTTGAAATGAGAGCAACTCAACCAGAGAACCAGACAGGAGTTTACTTTTTTTTGTTTGGTCTGACCCTTTTTGTGGTGAGAGGGTTGTTTTTCTTCCACCAAATGGATGGTGGTGACAACCCCGACTTAGATCTACACTGGTGGGACCACCAGCATGTGCATGCAGACACACAGGCTGCCATCACTTGGCATCCCGGCAAATCCAGTTTGGACTAAAAACTCTGGCACCCTCAATTTCCCCCCAAAGGGAAACCAGGACCTGCTAGTGTGTGTCCTTCAACGACACTTTTCCTGTCACTGACAAAACTCCTAAGATTACATCCTCTTGTCATTCTTACCTCAGTTTCGGCCAACTCTCCTGAGGCAAGCAGGAAAAGAGATCTTATCAGTGGTCTGTCCTCGTTTCCTCTGCAACTGGTACTACGCATGATCCTCAGCGCTCCTATTCCGGGGTGGGAGTAGCATCAGTCAGCTGTCTCCACTGTACCGACATCACGTCACAAGACTGGGAGTGTTTGGGAGATGTGTGTACATGCAGGAGTGCAAACCAGATGGTTCTCCCAAACTCTTGTCTCCCCCACTTACCTAAAGCCACCGCCCCCCTTAACCTCAGCCCGGCCCCCTTAACCTCAGAGCAGCCAGTCACAGCAGGGTAATGCAGCGGCGGTGAGGCATCTGCCCCTCCCCTGACACTTCAAACACTGGATCCTGTGAGAAAAACCGATAGAAGTCTATCTCTGAATGAAAGCGGGTCTCTTAGGGCATACACTCATTAGGCCAATGGTCCTCAAGAGGCGGCTCGCAGGCCAAATCCGGCCCGCCAAAACCATTTATATTTATTTATACTGTGTCTGCTCAGGACCAATGTTCCCTCTAATTTTTCATGTGTGTGAGCAAACGCAAAAACTCCCTGAGCATTCAGTGGAGCCCATGTGAGCAACATCAGACGTGCACACTGTGACTACACCAGCAGCACACCTGTCCCAAACCTGACTAAATAATAAGTTCAATCTCCATCCATCCATCCATTTTCTACCGCTTGTCCCTTTCGGGGTCGCGGGAAGTGCTGGAGCCTATCTCAGCTGCATTCGGGCGCAAGGCGGGGTACACCCTGGACAAGTCCCCACCTCATCGCAGGGCCAACACAGATAGACAGACAACCTTCTCTTATTATTATAATCAAATGACAGCAGTCATTTCCATGAGATGATTTTCTAATATAAGTGTTCAGGCCCACTTAAAATGACAATAACAAAAAATATTGTTTTTCATGAACTGTGTACTTGTATTGTTTGTCTGGGTGGAGGTCCTGCTTTGGAAATAATTTGTACCCCTTTTAGACATTGCATTTAGTTCCCATTAAAATATTCACATGTTGCACAATGAGATGTAAGCAGGGGATCATGTGTACATTCCTGCAACTTCCTGTTTGTAAAAAATATATTTTTTATTAGTATTTATTTAATATACTAACAGCATTTCATGATTAATATTTATAAATTAAAATTCCTAATAAATGACACTAGAATAAGCACACATTTGATTGGTAAATCATAGTGTAACGACCTGGAATTACACTTTGTGTGGTGTTGGAGTTGTCCGACTTTTTGTGTGGCTGTAAACGCATCACTGGCTAAGTGCCATATGTGCATGTGTTGGCACAAGTGAGAAAGAGCGAGCGGCTGCTGTTGATATAACAAAGTTGCTTTTGGTCTGGTTTGTACTGCAGAAAATGACCAGTTTTGCTAGATATCATTTTTTTTACTAATGTTTTGGTGATGTGTTTATGGCCGACAATAAAGAATTTTGCTCAGTAAAGTGATGGATGGAATTTATGTCCTCAAAGCGTCTCGACAGACGTTACAATATTTGAACAATGATGACGAAAACTGTTTTCTCTGTCGTGTCCGTGTCGTGTCGAAAATTGTTATGCGCTTATTTTTTATTTGATTTTGTGCGTGGCATAGATTTGCCGTGCGCAGAGGACGCTTGAGCAGTGCGCAATTGCACAGGCGCGCACCTTAGAGGGAACGTTGCTCAGGACGATTCTGGCCCTATTCATGCCGTGTTGGAATTGGTACTTGGGCATTGGTTATGGCCCCGGCTGGCCTGCGCTCGCACTGAGCATTGGAGCCGCGGCCCGTTAGCTTGTGCTGTGTTACCCCAATTTCCCTGACTTGGTTTGTTATTTCGGGCAGCACGGTGGCAGAGGGGTTAGTGCGTCTGCCTCACAATACGAAGGTCCTGAGTAGTCGTGAGTTCAATCCCGGGCTCGGGATCTTTCTGTGTGGAGTTTGCATGTCCTCCCCATGACTGCGTGGGTTCCCTCCGGGTACTCCAGCTTCCTCCCACTTCCAAAGACATGCACCTGGGGATAGGTTGATTGGCAACACTAAATTGGCCCTAGTGTGTGAATGTGAGTGTGAATGTTGTCTGTCTATCTGTGTTGGCCCTGCGATGAGGTGGCGATTTGTCCAGGGTGTACCCCGCCTTCCGCCCGATTGTAGCTGAGATAGGCTCCAGCGCCCCCCGCGACCCCGAAGGGAATAAGCGGTAGAAAATGGATGGATGGATGGATGGGTTTGTTATTTCCATTAATAAAAGAACACAAACACTAACATAGATTGGTAGTGGGTGACCATGCCCCGGATTTGACTTGTAGAATATTTTGAGTCTCTCATTTCCGCCCACCGGTGGGCTTTCTCAATGTACTCTATTTGTTTCTCATGTCCATTGGAGACTCCAAGGCCCTTTCTACACTAAGGCGGCTAAAGTTATCCAGGTTATGTCCAACCTAACCTTATCCTTGTCCACACACACACAATGCCACCGTTTAAGACTCCCTCCCCCTCCGTCCGCCGACGCAACGCGACCTAGTATGCATGCGCGGAAAATGCGCACGTCATAGATGTTTTTTGTGCAAGTTCTTAAAGGAAATTTAACTTATCTGAACAATATCCAGTGTTGTGGTATTTCAATTAACTGGAATCCAGCGTGCTATTGTAGTGAATCACACCTGAGCCATCATAAATTAATCAAATATTAAATGGACATGTAAAGTAAACAACTTGTTAGCAAACTTTATATACTCTGGACCAAGAAGTTGAGTAATCGCTCGACATACATGGCGGACAATAACTGATACAGTCTACTTTGCCAGTCCAATTGCATTCGCTGTTTTCCGTAGTCGTCCCTCGTCGGCCAGGTAATACAAAGAACACGCTACTTTTTTAAAAATCATATCCATGGGAGCCCGCATTCTCGTTGTCTCTCCTTCGACAAATGGACAGAGTTTTTCGGTAAGTAGAATCACAGTTGACCTGGACACACCACACTCATTGACAAACATATCCCACCAGGCTGCCGTTCTTCCGGAGCTTATCCAAAACCGTCGCTCAACATTGCTGCGTTGCACCCAAAATAGCTGCAATCGCGCGTTTCCTTCTCTTAAGGTTGTCATGATCCGTGGTCCGGATCATGTTTTGTTTAGTTATGTTCTGTTAGTTTTGGACTTCCTTGGTTGTTTTGTGCACTTCAAGAGTTTGTTTTGGTTGTCATGGTCACTCTTTGTGTGCACCTGTCTCTGATTCGGGCACCTGTACCTGCACCCCGCCGGGCACCGGTACCTGCACCACGCCAGACATCGGTACCTGCACCACGCCAGACACCGGCACCTGCTACCACGCCTGACTCGCCGTCTGCACCTGCTATCACGCCTGTCTCGCCGTCTGCACCTTCTACCACGCCTGTCTCGCCGCCTGTACCTGCTACCACGCCTGCCTCGTCCGCTGCGGCGTCCAAGCCTGCCATGACGGCGCCGACGCACCCACCTCCCCGTCGACCACGGATGTGGCCGCTCCCTGGTCGTCCGCCTCGCCGAGTGCGCCCACCTCCCCGTCGGCCACGAATGTGGCCCTTCCCTGGTCGCCCGCCTCGCCTGCTGCAGCGGCGTTCCACTCGCCGCCGCCACTTGACTTTGCCTCGGTGGATTCGGGGACAGTTGGCCTGGCGAGGTGCAGGTACCGGTGCCCGGCGGAGTGCAGGTACAGGTGCCCGGCGGGGTGCAGGTACAGGTGCCCGAACAAACTCCTGAAGTGCACAAAACAACCAAGGAAGTCCAAAACTAACAGAACATAACTAAACAAAACATGATCCGGACCACGGATCATGACAAAGGTATTCCTGTGTGATTTCCACAAGCGTCTGTACATGTCGAAGGAGGAGAAACACGGGCATGTCTGGATGACTCGCCTCCATCTATCCAGTCATTCCCTCCGAGTTACGGAACCGGTTGTTATGAATCTGGCTGTGGCGCGTTCTTTCTGACGTCACTTCCTGTGTTGGACGCGGTCTTTCTGATGTAACTTCCTCTCCGAATTCAGTTTGTAAACGATCAATGAGTCTATACAGAGGTAAGAGCCGGAGATTCAAGAAATACACGGCGCACTTACCCGTGCAAAAAATTATCCAAGGAGGGTTACTTTAAACGATGGGTTAGTGTGGCTGACACGGGGCTTAGGCTAAATATTTATTAGTTTAAGGAGTTATTCGGCTTAATGTAGACAGCCTAAATTGTTCGTAAGTGGGATTGCGAATCTGAATGGTCGTTTGTCCCTACGGGCCCTGCAATTGGCTGGCAACCAGTCTGAGGTTCTGCGCCGCCTCTCGCCTGATGACAGCTGGGATAGGCTCCAGCTTATTCATGCGTATAGAAAATAATTTTTTCTAAAATTTGTCGCAATCAATCAACTGTGAGACGCGATCGCATTACGAGCCGATCTCTGGCCCGCCTCTTCCGATTGTGCCGAACTTGAGCACAGATCAGAGCTTCTTTTACCAACCTTTTATTGACAATAGGCTTTTATTTATACCACAAAGGGGAAATTTTGTGGTTGCAGAGCAGATTTTAAATACAGTAAGAGAACTAAAACGGAATGAAAAATAAATAGTACATATGTGCACTAATGATTGCACTATGTAGAGATACAAAATAAAACAAAATAACTTATCTTAACATCCGTATTGCAGGTTAAGAAAAAAAGCAGAGGACGGTAATCACTTAAGTCTTATGGCTGTGGGTAGGAAGGACCTTCCTTTCCTGCATGTGTGACTTTCCTTCATTTGCTACCCCAATCAGTAATTTAAATGTTGAGGATTGCTTAGGTTTTGATGACAGGGTCCATTAGCGACCCCTCGATAGAAGCCGTTACTGCACATGTGTGTAATCAAGGCCTGCTTTTGGGTCTTCACAGAATCATTATAGGTCACTAAGTCCTGCAAATTCCAGAATCCTTAACAAACCGAACGAGTGCTGTAACCACCGACTTGAGTCATCCCAGCTCAAAAGAATGCCAGGAACATAATGAAGTAAACAAAAACTTCGATTTTTTTTTAACATTTTGCACAGAAAACATAAAAATCATTCATTGTGAAACACTGCAAGAAATAAGAACTAGAAAACTATAAAATAGTCCGAAAGCGCAGACCACCACCAGGCCCTGTTTTGCAATTTGGCAATGCATTGTAGGGGCTAGGTAGCCATTAGGCCCTTTTCCACGGTTCCTGGATCTATGTGTTCCTGTAGAAGTGTGTGGTTTGTGTTTCCACCGCATTTCACTGTTCAGGTAGTTTATACAAATCAGTCTGATGAAGTATGGAGGAGTGGTTTACTATATTTTTACACTGATACCATGTACATAAACGCACAATATTCAGTTATTTTACTAAAAAGGAAGTCATTGAAATACAAAGCAATAAAAACGATATGATTTATAAAATAAAATGTACCGAATCGTTCATAAAAAGTCAGGCTTTTGTCCGCAATGTCCAACAGTCAGAAAGTCATCCTCTCAGTAAATGATGACTTCATGAGGGTCAGGTGATTCATTTTGGTCCATTTCAGCTGTAAATAACAATAGATAACTAATACATGTTATTGTTTATCTGTAAATAAAAATATATCAATAATACATGTTATTGTTTATCTGTAAATAAAAATATCAATAATAAATGTCAGGGTTTATCTGTAAATAAGAATACATAAATAATACATGTTAGTGTTTATCTGTAAATAACAATATATAAATAATACATGTCAGTGTTTGTATGCAAATAATATATAAATAATAAATGTCAGTGTTTATTTGTAAATAACAATATATAAATAATGCATGTCAGTGTTTATCTGTAAATAGCAATATATGAATAATACATGTCAGTGTTTATCTGTAAATAACAATATATAAATAATACATGTCAGTGTTTGTATGTAAATAACATATACATAATACATGTCAGTGTTTGTATGTAAATAATCTATAAATAATACATGTCAGTGTTTATTTGTAAATAACAATATATAAATAATACACGTCAGTGTTTATCTGTAAATAACAATATATAAATAATACATGTCAGTGTTTGTATGTAAATAATATATAAATAATAAATTTAAGTGTTTATCTCACGATCTCAACAATATATTCTGTTGACTGGGGTTGAGGCTAATAACGACACAAATGGAGTGTCACTGACTACTTTAACAACATGTAATAAAGTCAATAGTTAATATTTGATGTTATTTACTTCCTTTATTTCACATTTATCCAACAAAGTCAGAGTAGTAAGCAGCTGATGTCACCACTTCATACTCCTCCGTAAATACGTTTAAAAAGAGTCTGTCCACTTCTAGTAGCTTCGCGTTTAGAAATGAAGTTTGTAAAACTAATAAAAAAACAATAAACTACACATAGTTTGAAGATTACTGCTGAGTAAAAACAGTACAAGATAGTTCCACTGATCAGCGTTCTTCAACACAAAGATGTACCACAAAAGTTGCTGCATTTCGAAAGTTCCTTTCATTCTTCTTTCTCTCCATTGTCAAGTTTGTTGTCATAGAAATACACAAGAAATAAGAAATAAACAAGTCGTCACTTACATTCCGATGGCGGTCATGAGTTGGAAAGAGAAGTTTTAGGACTGCCCCCAACCGTGTTCAACCAATCAGCCTTCAACATCACAGCCCGCCCCTTTTCGGGGGCGGGAAGTTCCTGGAAAAGTCCCTGCGGTGGAAAAGGGCCTATTGTTGCTAGACGTTTTAGTTTACATGGCTGTACTCACTAGCCATATTGTGGAAAAGAGCTACCAACTGGATTAAAATGGATCGTCTGACAATAAACTATCCATACACTTAGGTAGAAAGGAATCCATCCTATTTGGGTCCCAAATCAACCTTAGAAAGTCAGTGACTTCACTATTAAAGTGGGTGACATTGTTATCACCAGGAAAGATGAGGTCACCTACCTAGGTTCCATTCTAGAGGCTAATCTTTCTTGTGATAAAATGTCAACCAAGGTAATCAAAAAGGTCAACCAACGAACGAGATTTCTCTATAGAATCTCCTCTCTGGTCAACAAAAGCACCTTGAAGATTCTAGCGGGAACTCTCGTTCGACACTTTTTCGATTACGCATGCACCTCCTGGTACCCTAGCACCTCCAAAACACTCAAATCTAGACTCCAAATATCCCAGAACAAGCTAGTCAGATTACTTCTAGACCTCCACCCCAGATCACACCTCACTCCTACCCACTTCTCCAAAGTGGGCTGGCTCAGGGTGGAGGACAGAGTAAAACAACTTGCACTGAGCCTAGTCTACAAAATTCGCTACACCTCCCTGATACCGAAGTACATGTCAAACTACTTCCTTAACGTAAATGACCGTTATAACCACAACACCAGGGGGAGCTCCACAAACCACGTCAAACCCAGATTTCGATCTAACAAAGGTCTTAACTCATTCTCCTTCTATGCCACATCAATATGGAATGCACTCCCAACAGGTGTAGAAGAAAGGGCATCTCTATCCTCCTTCAAAACCGCACTAAAAGAACACCTCCAGGCAACTTTAACCCTTGACTAACACCCTCCCCCCTCCACATCCCACCTCCCCGGATTGTAAATAATCAAATGTAAATAATCAAATGTATATACTTGTTCTTATGCTTTCTGAACTCACTATGTTCACTGCTCGCTGTACATATCCTACCAAGTCAGACCTACGGTGTTTCAATGTCCATTTCTCTGATTATGCAATTGTTGATGACTGAAGTGCTGATATCAACCTACCCCCCCCCCCGACCCCCCCTCCACACCCCACCCCCCAGATTGTAAATAATGTAAATAATTAAATGTATATACTCTGATGATTAACTTGTGATGACTGTATTATGGTGATAGTATATATTTGTACCAAGAACTGATTTACTTGGACCCCGACTTAAACAAGTTGAAAAACTTATTCGGGTGTTACCATTTAGTGGTCAATTGTACGGAATATGTCCTATACTGTGCAATCTACTAATAAAAGTTTCAATCAGTCAATCAATCGTATCAAAGAAAAAACAAATCAAGGGACAGTACCGAAACAAACTGGACCCTGTTCCAAAGACTAAGCACCTTAAAAAATAGGTAAAACTGGTGGAATTGATCCATATGAGCTCGTTCAATAGATGAGATTTGGGAAAGCTGCCGAACGTGTCCTGTAGTGATGTGGGAGTCATTAAAGAATCGTTCAAAACCTGCAAGTATTTTACTGAATCAGCACTCCAGGTTGTCGTCGCTATTAACTCGATCAGTGACTTACCCCTGCCATGCTAGCCAATTAAGAGAGTAAACCATGTAATATGTCATTAACTAGAAAATTCCCGCAGAAATTTTGATGGGCCTGCTATCTGTGCCCTGGTCCTCTGGCCGAGGGTCGCCGGAAGCTGCCATACTTATTAGATGGTGCCGAGTGTCTGAATCCGTGAGTTTTAGGTGTAATTGTACAAAATGAGCCACAGAGCTACCCAAAAACAGTAGCACGTTTACATAAAAATGCTAACACTTAGCATGTGTGCTAACGATAGCATGATAACAGTCAGCATGTTTCATATACCAAGTTATACGACTCAAAGGTGTATGGCTGCGGAAATAGAAAAAAAAGTGTAAAATTAGATGAAAAAGTTAGTAAGCCTAAGTTATCTTGCTAGCATGCTATCGTTTGCATGCTAACAGTTAACAAGTGTTACATACCAAGTTATATGACTCTGGGGTAAACGGTTGCAAAACCAGCTCAAAAAAGTTAGCAAGCTAATGTTAGCATGTTAGCAAGCTAGCGTTACCATTTAACTTGTGTCACATACCAAGTTGTATGACTCTAAGGCAGTGGTTCTTAACCTGGGTTCGATCGAACCCTAGGGGTTCGGTGAGTCAGCCTCAGGGATTCGGCAGAGCCTACGCCGCAGAGGTCAGGACACACCCGACTCATCGTGTAAATAAAAACTTCTCCCTATCGGCGTATTATGGATACCCCAAACAATGTTCCCTCTAATTTTCCATATGCGTGGACCTACTCAGTGGCTAGAGTGTTAGAGTGTTAAACCCTTTACTACCTGTCCTAGTGGTTAGAGTGTCCGCCCTGAGATCGGTAGGTTGTGAGTTCAAACCCCGGCCGAGTCATACCAAAGACTATAAAAATGGGACCCATTACCTCCCTGCTTGGCACTCAGCATCAAGGGTTGGAATTGGGGGTTAAATCACCAAAAATTATTCCTGGGCGTGGCACCGCTGCTGCCCACTGCTCCCCTCACTTCCCAGGGGGTGAACAAGGGTGATGGGTCAAATGCAGAGGACAAATTTCACCACACCTAGTGTGTGTGTGACAATCATTGATACTTTAAATTAGATGTGCACACTGTGGCCACACCAGCAGCACACCTGCCCCAAACCTGACTAAATACCAAGTTAAATGTTTTATTATTATAATCAAATGACAGCAGTCATTTCCATAGGATTTTTTTCTAATATAACATATTGTTTTTCATGAGCTGTGTACTAGTATTGTATGTCTGGGTGGGGGTCCTGCTTTGGAAATAATTTGTACCCCTTTCCGATATCGCATTTAGTTCCCACTAAAACATTCACATTTTGCACAATGAGATGTAAACATGGGATCATGTGTACATTCCTGTAACTTTCTGTTTGTAAAATATATCTTTATTAGTATTTATTTAATATAATAACATAATTTCATAATTCATATTCATAAATTAAGATTAAATTAAGAAAAAAAACATGTTTTTTTACTAAAGAAGGGTTCGGTGAATGTGCATATGAAACTGGTGGGGATCAGTACCTCCAACAAGGTTAAGAACTACTGCTCTAAGGTGTATGGCTGAGGAATTATAGAGAGAGAAAAAAAAAAAGAGTACAAATAGCTAAGAAAGTTAGCACTTTATTGTTAGCATGCTAACCTGACTAAATACCAAGTTAAATGTTTTATTATTATAATCAAATGACAGCAGTCATTTCCATAGGATTTTTTTCTAATATAACATATTGTTTTTCATGAGCTGTGTACTAGTATTGTATGTCTGGGTGGGGGTCCTGCTTTGGAAATAATTTGTACCCCTTTCCGATATCGCATTTAGTTCCCACTAAAACATTCACATTTTGCACAATGAGATGTAAACATGGGATCATGTGTACATTCCTGTAACTTTCTGTTTGTAAAATATATCTTTATTAGTATTTATTTAATATAATAACATAATTTCATAATTCATATTCATAAATTAAGATTAAATTAAGAAAAAAAACATGTTATTTTTCACTAAAGAAGGGTTCGGTGAATGTGCATATGAAACTGGTGGGGATCAGTACCTCCAACAAGGTTAAGAACTACTGCTCTAAGGTGTATGGCTGAGGAATTATAGAGAGAAAAAAAAAAAAGAGTACAAATAGCTAAGAAAGTTAGCACTTTATTGTTAGCATGCTAACCTAAGCAGTTAACAAGTGTCACATACCAAGTTGTATGACGCTAAGGTAAACGGTTGCAAAATTAGCTCAAAAAGCTAGCACTTTAATGTTAGTATGCTAACATGCTAACGTAAACATGCATACAGTTAACATGTTTCAAATACTAAGGTGTATGGCTGGTGTAAAGTTTGAAAAAAAAAGTTTGCACTTTATTGTTAGCCTGCTACCTCGTTGGCCGGTTCGTCTCGTATTAGACAAAATAGGCGTACCCATTCAATTGGCTCATTTTTGTTTTAAATCGTCAATAGCGTCGCCTTGGTAACACGAAATGTTCCCAACTTAAAATACGGCCATTGGCGCGAAGGAGGCCTTTCCCACGGTATAACATATGTGGGGGTTCGTTGGCCGGTTCGTCTCGTAGTGTTCACGGCGGAATAAGATAGAAGTACTATAATAATAATATTAAAAGTTGAAATATGAGCAAAAATATGGGCTGCTTGCATTGCATTGCAGCAGGCCCATAATTATGCCCCTGTTAATCTAACTGGGTTTTCATAAACGTATTACTCCCGTAGAAACAGCAACAAATATGTTTCTTGCCTCGAATCAACTCGCCTTTCTACTTCCTGCCCGAGCTGAATCACTCGCCGTGTCAGTTCTCCGTGGGCTGCTGCGGGTGCTTGCCGACGACTCACTGAATCACGGATACCGAGTGAACGTACGATGAACGGATCAATGTTTTCACTGATACTCATTCACTGGTCATTGGGGGCGGGGCCAGCGACGTCGGCAAGTCAGGAAGGAATCACAGTTGTCCTCTGTTATAGTTATTTTGTTTAGGATTGCACTGTTAAATCTTATTGTAATGTTGCACTATTGTTTGTTTTTTTGCATTCAATTTTTATTTTGTCCAGAGAATTCGCTTCTCTATCATCATCCGCGGTCACTCGAAGGAGTATGACGATCCTCCTGGTAGGGGTGTGTCCCTTTATGGAGGATGCCCGTGCGTGACTTTGTTCAACGTCGGGAGACTGGTGCACAGACAGTCACCACACCATCCTTGACAGAATCGGGTCAGGGTCCAGTGGCATGGAGTCCAAGACGACTGGGGACCCTTTTCTGCTGCAGCCTTCCTCCGCCATCGCAGCCGTTGTGGTAGTTCTTAAATCTACCGTCTTCACCGTATCCCCTGGATAGGGGGCAGTCAGGTACTAGGCCTTTGCCAAGGGCCACCTGGGGCAAAAGTAGTTAAGGGTGTTAACCTCCTAGTGCCCCAAGACCCCATAGAGGAGCCTCCACTGCCGGATGCACTTTAATGCCTCTATATCAGTGGTTCTTAACCTTGTTGGAGGTACCGAACCCCACCAGTTTCATATGCGCATTCACCGAACCCTTCTTTAGTGAAAAATAAAATGTTTTTTTTTTTCTAATTCAAGACAAAGTTATATGTTTTTGGTAACACTTTAGTATGGGGAACATATTCTAAGTAACAAAGACTTAATTTAGAGTTATTTGGACACTAGGGGAACATATTCTAAGTAATAAAGACTTAATTTAGAGTTATTTGGTTAGGGTTAGGGCCAGGGTTAGGGTTATAATAAGGCCATACCATACCATACCATACCATACCATACCATACCAACTTTATTTATAAAGCCCTTTAAAAACAAGCACAGTTGAAGAAAAAAGGGCTGTACACCACAAATAAATAGAGGCAAGGGACAGACTAAAAAATAACATTTTTAAAACATAAATAAAACTACACATTGAAAAAGCAAATGCAAATTACCCTAAGAACAATTTGTTTGATAAAAAGCAGTTTAAAAAGTTAACAAAGTTAAAAGCTAAAAACGGTTTAAAGTCTCATGCTGGGTTAAAAGCCAGTGAATAAAAATGGGTTTTAAGAAGCGTCTTAAAAATAGCCAAAGAAGGGGCCTGTCTCACATGGAGAGGGAGATCGTTCCAGAGTTTGGGACCCGCAACAGAGAAGGCCATGCCGAATAAGGCATTAATAAGTACTTAATAATGACTAGTTAAGAGCCAATATGTTACTAATTTGTATGTTAATAAGCAACTAATTAATGGTGAATATGTTCCCATACTAAAGTGTTACCATGTTTTTTTTACTGGTGCATAAAATGAACCGTGCATGAACATCACCTTGTTCAAACAACAAATACAACACAGTCATAAACTCACAACAAATTACACACCTGCAAACCAGTCAGCTGTTGCCGTATCCGTAATACGCCGATAGGGAGAAGTTTGTATTTACACGATGAGTCGGGTGTGTTTTGACCTCCGCCGAACCCCTGAGGCCGACTCACCGAACCCCTAGGGTTCGATCGAACCCAGGTTAAAGGCCTACTGAAACCCACTACTACCGACCACGCACTCTGATAGTTTATATATCAATGATGAAATCTTAACATTGCAACACATGCCAATAAGGCCGGGTTAACTTATAAAGTGATTTCCCGGGAAATCTTCCGCTTGAAAACGTCTCTGTATGATGACGTATGCGTGTGACGTCACGACGGCAACGGAAGTATTCGGACCCATACAACTGCTCTGTTTTCATCGAAAAATTCCACAGTATTCTGGACATCTGTGTTGGTGAATCTTTTGCAATTTGTTTAATGAACAATGGAGACTGCAAAAAAGAAAGTTGTAGGTGGGATCGGTGTATTAGCTACGGACTACAGCAACTCAACCAGGAAGACAGAGATGGATAGCAGACGCGTTAGCCGCCGAACTCACCTTAACTTCCTCCGTCTCGCCGACCGCATATTTGATCGGGTGAAGTCCTTCGTCGCACCGTCGATCGCTGGAACGCAGGTGAGCACGGGTGTTGATGAGCAGATGAGGGCTGGCTGGCGTAGGTGGATAGCTAATGTTTTTAGCATAGCTCTGTGAGGTCCGGTTGATAAGTTAGCTTCAATGGCGTCGTTAGCAACACAGCATTGTTAAGCTTCGCCAAGCTGGAAATTATTAACCGTGTAGTTACATGTCTATGGTTTAATAGTATTGTTGATCTTCTGTCTATCCTTCCAGTCAGGGATTTATTTATTTTGTTTCTATCTGCATTGGAGCCAGATGCTATCACGTTAGCTCAGTACCTAAAGAGTTTCGCTGATGTATTGTCGTGGAGATAAAAGTCACTGTGAATGTCCATTTCGCGTTCTCGACTCTCATTTTCAAGAGGATATAGTATCCAAGGTGGTTTAAAATACAAATCCGTGATCCACAATAGAAAAAGGAGAGTGTGTGGAATCCAATGAGACCTTGTACCTAAGTTACGGTCAGAGCTAAAAAAGATATGTCTTTCACTGCATTCTAGTCCGTCACTCTAACGTTCCTCATCCACAAATATTTTATCCTCGCTCAAATTAATGGGGTAATCGTTGCTTTCTCGGTCCGAATCTCTATCGCTCCATTGTAAACAACGGGGAATTGTGAGGTAACCTACCACCTGTGACGTCACGCTACTTCCGGTAGGGGCAAGGCTTTTTTATCAGCGACCAAAAGTTGCGAACTTTATCGTCGTTCTATACTAAATCCTTTCAGCAAAAATATGGCAATATCGCAAAATGATCAAGTATGACACATAGAATGGATCTGCTATCCCTGTTTAAATTTAAAAAAATCATTTCAGTAGGCCTTTAAGAACCACTGCTCTATATGTTGTATGTGTCCACTATAGGAGGGTCGCATATGACGTCACGTCCATTTTTCTTCTCTGCGGCTTCATTGACACGATGGTCAAGCAGCTTGAGCGTAGCATTAAAACAAGTGAGAGTGTAGAGTTTGAGTAGAAAATGTTGTATTGCTGTTCTGTTCTTGGGTGTTCCAGTGGTCCAAACAGAGATAGGAAAGAGCTTTCATAGAGTCCTGAAATAAGTGGTTCGTAAAGGTCATAAAGTCAGGGGAAAACGAAAGTGTGTAAAAGGAAATGGCTTTTAAAAATATCACTTTCATCATCTTGTGGAATACAATTGGACCATGCCCGTGTCTGCAGAGATTTTTCATTGTTTGTTTCAAATGAGGCACCATTTAGCTCTAAAGTTTTCTTGATGTTTACCGCTCTGCCTTGATTGGCTAAGAGAAACCCCTTTAGGCTGCCCAGTGGCCTTGTGGTTAGAGTGTCCGCCCTGAGACTGGAAGGTCGTGAGTTCAAACCGAGTCATACCAAAGACTATAAAAATGGGAGCCATTGCCTCCCTGCTTGGCACTCAGCATCAAGGGTTGGAATTGGGGGTTGAATCACAAAATGATTCCTGAGTGCGGCCACCGCTGCTGCTCACTGCTCCCCTCACTGCTCCCCTCACCTCCCAGGAGGTGGAACAAGGGGATGGGTCACCTAGTGTGTGTGTGTGACTATCAGTGGTACTTTAACTTTAACTTTAATAAATGGCATTAGTTGGTGTTATTTTGTGGTTGCTATGCCTAAATATAACTAGAAGACCTGCTTGTGCAAATAAACTAACGTCATGTTAAGTCCTAGTAATAAATATTGTGATTGTTGGTACAATCCACCGTATTTTTTTGTTGTCCACTTTCATAACAGAAACTTAGTTGTTGTGCAGGAAAGCCTTGATTGATTGATTGATTGAAACTTTTATTAGTAGATTGCACAGTGAAGTACATATTCCGTACAATTGACCACTAAATGGTAACACCCCAATAAGTTTTTCAACTTGTTTAAGTCGGGGTCCACTTAAATTGATTCATGATACAGATATATACTATCATCATAATACAGTCATCATACAAGATAATCATCAGAGTATATACATTGAATTATTTACATTATTTACAATCTGGGATGTGGGGTGGGGGGTGGGGGGGGGGGAGTGTAGGTTTGGTTGATGCAACACTTCAGTCATCAACAATTGCATCATCAGAGAAATGGACATTGAAACAGTGTAGGTCTGACTTGCTAGGATATGTACAGAGAGCAGTGAACATAGTGAGTTTAGAAGGCATAAGAACAAGTATATACATTTGATTATCTACATTTGATTATTGACAATCCGGGGAGGTGGGATGTGGAAGGGGGAGGGTGTTAGTCAAGGGTTGAAGTTGCCTGGAGGTGTTCTTTTAGTGCGGTTTTGAAGGAGGATAGAGATGCACTTTCTTTAACACCTGTTGGGAGTGCATTCCATATTGATGTGGCATAGAAAGAGAATGAGTTAAGACCTTTGTTAGATCGGAATCTGGGTTTAACGTGGTTAGTGGAGCTCCCCCTGGTGTTGTGGTTATGGCGGTCATTTACGTTAAGGAAGTAGTTTGACATGTACTTCAGTATCAGGGAGGTGTAGCGGATTTTATAGACTAGGCTCAGTGCAAGTTGTTTTACCCTTAAGTGTTTTATTCAACACGGATGACCACATTATAGCATCTGTGATATTTGTTAGCATCTGGAAAATATCCTTAGTAGTCTTAATAAAGTAGATGAATAAATCTCAACAGCATATACGGAATCTTGATATCGCTAGCAAACATTGCTGAACAACAGGGACATCTACAGTTAAATAATGAGACAAAATATAAACTTCACAGCATTAAAACAACTGCAGACATGAATTGTAGATGAGACTAATATTTGTAGCAGGAAATCAACTGCAAACAAACTTTTTTTCTCATTACCCTCTTGATCACAGCAGCACTCGTTATGTCAATCAAATACGTTACTTAGCTATGTACGAATAAATCCAACTTTGTCTTTCACAGATTAATGTTTAATTTGTGGACCCCAGAGATGTAAGGATGATGTTCCTCCAATCTTTTCTTCTGTACATACCGGAAGTGTTGAGTGAAGTGAGGTAGCAGTAACCTCTTGGTGATGATCAATGGTTTAAATCTTTAAAAAGTATATTTTTCTTAAGAGTGTATAAATCTACTTCATCCCATTTATGATTGCTTTTACAGTATATTTGCCTCTAACCCTTTCAAAATAAGTCTAAATCTGAACTGACTCATGTAAATAAACAGTAGCCTAATGGGGCTTAGGCCATCGCCTGAAACCCGGATGTGCCTCCAGGTCACGTGACTGCGACCCACCTGTGTCTGATGTATCAACACATCACTAACAATCAGGTGGATTAGAGATGTCTTTATAACACAGTGCACATTGCACTGCAAAAAGTCAGTGTTCAAAAACAAGAAAAAAAACACAAAAATGAGGGGTATTTTATTTGAACTAAGCAAAATTATCTGCCAATAGAGCAAGAAAATTCTGCTTGTCAAGACTTTCCAAAACAAGTAAAATGAGCTAACCTCAATGAACCCAAAAATACCTTAAAATAAGTATATCCTCACTAATATCAAGTGCACTTTTCTTGGTAGAAAAAAAAGGGACCTTTTTGCTCAATATGTTGAAAAATATTCTTAAATTAAGTAAATGCTAGTGCCATTATCTTGACATAATGATATGCGCTCGGCATCATGATTTTTTTTTCATGCTTGAAGTAAGAAATTATTACTTTAAAAAAGTTTTATACTTGTGAGTGTTGATGACACAGCTTTGCAACAGTTGATATTGTAGTTTTAAGCATGTTTTACTCAATATAGGTTATCAAATGTCAGCAACAAGCTGTAATATCTTACTGAAATCATTTAGGACCAAAACACTTAAAACAAGTAAAACACTCTAACATAAAATCTGCTTTGTGAGAAGAATTATCTTATCAGACAGAAAATAAGCAAATATCACCCTTATTTGAGATATTTAATCTTACTTAGATTACAGTTTTTGCAGTGTGAATGGTGGCGAGTCCACTTTGGTTACCCGTAACTTAACGATCAGTTGTGAGCATTACCCTCGGTATATACCACTTTTTAACCAGCAACAGGCGCTGTTGCACCACTTCTGCCGTCACATACGATAGAAAGACGTATTTATCACACAATGCGGTAAAATTGCATTAATTCTGTTGCATGATAAAGAGACAGGAGTGGTTGGTAAAAACTCTGTCAACTGTTGCGATTAGGGTTGTTTCGATACCAATATTTTGGTACCGGTACCGAAATGTATTTCGATACTTTCCTAAATAAAAGGGACCACAAAAAAATGTCATTATTAGCTTTATTTTAATAAAACATTTTACGATACATTAAACATATGTTTCTTATTGCAATTTAGTCCGTAAATAAAATAGTGAATATACTAGACAACTTGTCTTTTAGTAGTAAGTAAACAAACAAAGGCTCCTAATTAGGCTGCTGACGTATGCAGTAACAAATTCTGTCATTTATCTACCTATTATTTTGTCAACATTATGAAGGAAAAACTGTAAAAATTGATTATTAATCTACTTTTTCATTTACTGTTTATCTGCTTATTTTCTGTTTTAACATTTTCTATCTACACTTCTGTTAAAATGTAATAATCACTTATTCTTCTGTTGTTTGATACCTTACATTAGTTTTGGATGATACCACACATTTAGGTATCGATCCGATACCAAGTAGTTACAGGATCATACATTGGTCATATTCAAAGACCTCATGTGTCAGGGTTGTATTTCCTGAGTTTATAAACATAACATGAATTTTAAAAACAGAAAAAAAGATTTTGTGACGATTAAAAATTTTGATGTAATCATAGTAGTATCGACTTGATATGCTTTTGTACTTGGTATCATTACAGTGGATGTCAGGTGTAGATCCACCCATGGCATTTGTTTACATTGTGACGCCGGTGAGCTATTGTATCTTCCTACGGTGTGTAGTGAAGCATGTTTAGCTATTCCTCGTTCTGCAGTGATGATGATACTTGTGAGAAAACTACTTCATTTGTCGCCATGGAGGCCAGGATTAGTGATTTAGAAGTAGCTAAAACATTGCAGACTGCGGATGGATGTTAGCTGCTAGCTCGCTAGCCATTGTCTTAAAGCACCTCTTCCTGAGGACGTTTCAGTGTTATAACTTCACCTTTTAGACGTTGGGGGGGGGAAAACTGATACTTTTTAGAGGCGGTATAGTACTGAATATGATTCATTAGTATCGCGGTACCATACCCACACTGGTATACCGTAGAACCCTAGTTGGGACTGTGGATATACTGTAATTAATTGTGAATTAAAGCTGCAGTTTGTCTAAACTAAGTAACCTTATCTTTAATCGTTTTCACAATTGTTGAACTACTACTGTTACCTCTAAGTTTGTGCGGCATTAACTCTCGCGGGTGTTGTTGAACGGGATTACTTGTAACGTTTATGCGAGTCCCTACACACGCGCCTCGTGACGGACGACGCAGGTACTGGAGTCAGTAAAAACAATCACGTTTACCATCACTAGTGTCCTGTATCTGGGTTTTCAACGGAGGCGTTTTTTTTATACAGGCCAAACATTTCGGAATGCAAAATTCGGTAAAGGCTCGCGGACAAACCAACGTGTCACTGGGTGGTGTCTCCTGGAGAAATTTGTTTCAAACTAAATATATTTCAAGTCTAAAATACACTGTGCATTAACGTGGGAAATATTTAAAGTCTTCCCAGTTATTCATCTATGTATAGGGGTATTGCTTTTTACCAAAATACAGTACGTTGTTCGTAACCCGCAGCTATCTTAGCTTAGCTAATGCTAACATCCTACTAAATGCTATGTGTGCAACAGAATAAAACAGGCTTTGATTCAAACTTACCAGTGTGAAAATGCCGTAAACACACAAACATGTACCAGGTGATGGCGTTAAAAGTCATGTTTGATCATCTCACAGCTGCTATCCAGGCTATATCTCTTTATTAGTCCACTAACCCGACTTCCTTGGCTTTGCTTCTACACTAGAATTTAGACTAATCTCAGCAAATCTTTTATTTTTCCCATAAGCGATCACAACAACCATTGTGGCACTTATTGATGCCGCATGTTTGCGACATACTAATTAATAGGGGTATTGCGTTTCCCCCCAAATACAGTACGTTGTTCGTAACCCGCAGCTAGCTTAGCTTACCTAACGCTAACATCCTGCTAAATGCTACGTGTGCAACAATATAAAACAGGCTTTGATTCAAACTTACCAGTGTGAAAATGCCGTGAACACACAAACATGTACCAGGTGATGGGGTTAAAAGTCATGTTTGATCATCTCACAGCTGCTATTGAGGCTATATCTCCTTATTAGTTCACTAACCCGACTTCCTTGGCTTTGCTTCTACGCTGGAAATGAGACAAATCTCACCAATTTTTTTTTCCTGAATCCATCATGACAATAATTGTGGCAGTTATTGATGCCGCATGTTCGCGCCAACTTTAGGACCCAGTCCTGCATTCAGCCATGTAAATACAGACGCCAGCAAGAACCAAAGTGCATTGCTTTTCCACGTCACACTTCCAAGCCCTATTGTCAATATTATTTTTAAAACATCCAAGTGATCCGCATCCCCACCAAAAATGAATCACTTGTTCCAATTATTTGTGACATTTCTTGAAAGTTTAATAAAAAATCAGTCCATAACTGTTTGAGGTATGTTGATAACTAACAGACAAACCTTAGCAAATGCATAACCTTATGGCGTAAGTAATAAAGAACAACAATTGTTCCTATGCATCAAATTGTTGCTAGTTCATACCTTGAGACCTCCGATATGGGGAGGTGGGGGGGGGGGGGGGGGGCGTGGCTAAGGTGTGGTTAAGAAGAGAGTATATTTACAGCTAGAATTCACCAAATCAAGTATTCCATATATATATATATAATATATATATATATATGTATGAAATACTTGACTTTAAGTGAATTCTAGCTATATATATATATATATATATATATATATATATATATACATATATATATATATATTTATTTAAAAAAAAAAATTAAAATTTTATTATACATATAAATAAAATACTTGAATTTCAGTGTTCTGCAGGCTATCCAATAGATGGCAGTATTGTCCTGTTTAAGAGTGTCACAACATTGCTGTTTACTGCAGACGAACTGCTTTACGGTAGACTAAACGTGACTGCTGTTGTTGTGTGTTGGTACCACGCTGGGAGGACGTTAATGAAACTGCCTAACAATAAACCCACATAAGAAACCAAGAACTCTCTCTCCTTGTTGTGCACTCTACTCTCTAAAAGCCGTAGATGTTATGACGTCATTGGGCAGCAAGCTGTTTATTTGTGGGAAAGCGGACGTGAGAACGGCTGTCGCCACTCAGGTCCGCATTGAGCTGGAGGGGGCGTGGCCTCCAGCTCCGGCTGAATACCGGGAGTTTGTCGGGAGAAAATCTCTGCCGGGAGGTTGTCGGGAGAGGTGCTGAATACCGGGATTCTCCCGCTAAAAACGGGAGGGTTGGCAAGTATGTGCTAGTTGGAGTTCATATCAACAAATCCAGAAAACAAAGCATCTCATATGTACAGTATTTTCCAATTTCAAAGGTGACGAAAAATAACCACTGGTTGCTAGGCAGAGTGCACCTCGGCTCAGTCAATAATGATAATGATTTTATCCCATATGTCTTATTGTGCCATGGTCTGTGGACAGGCCACGAAATGTGTAGTGAAGCCTCTGTTGTCGTTATACAAACAAACATGTAACATGTAAAGCGACTTTGGGTACTTAGAAAAGCGCTATATAAATCCCAGGTGTTATTATTATTATACTAAAGATATTTGACCAAATATCATCATCACAGCCAATTTTCCCAAAAATATGACATTTTATAAATTTCTCATTTTTAAAGGTATTTTTAAGTGTCACAATGGATTAGCCCCTGATGTGATGTGTAAAGTTAAAGTACCACTGACAGTCACACACACTAGGTGTGGTGAAATTACCCACTGCATTTGACCCATCCCCTTGTTCCACCCGCTGGGAGGTGAGGGGAGCAGTGAGCAGCAGCGGTGGCCGTGCTCGGGAATCATTTTGGTGATTTAAGCCCCAATTCCAACCCTTGATGCTGAGTGGGAGGTAATGGGTCCCATTTTTATAGTCTTTGGTACGACTCGGCCGGGGTTTGAACTCCGATCTCTAACCACAAGGCCACTGAGCAGGTGAATCACTTGTTCCTTATCTCATTGGTGACATTTCTTGAAAGAAATACAAAGATACAGTAGTGAAGGTGACTCGAGCTGCAGTCAATGGAAAGTGTAAAGTAAAAAAGGTGCCGGACGACTCTGGGTCAGTCTGCGTTCTCAGTGAAGGCCTCACATCTGTGGAACTCTTTGCCACTGGAGTTAAACTTTTTAAACTTTTTAAACTTTTCTCCACAAAACTGAAAAAGTGGCTTAAGGAAAATCAGAAGTTTGAGCACTGGAACTGAGTGTAGTATGCACAAATGTGGCCAATTACGTTTTAATGTAGTTTGTTTTGTACTTGTCTTAATCTATTTGGATGAGTTTTTCAATTTTCTCAACTTTTCTTTGAAAGCCTAACCAGGGACGAGGGTTGTAAATTAGCCTGTGGCTAGAAGCAATGTTCCCTCCAAGGTGCGCGCCTGTGCAAAGTGCGTCCTCTGCGCACGGCAAATCTATGCCACGCACAAAATCAAATAAAAAAAATAAACGCATAACAATTTTCGACACGACGCGGACACGACACAGAGAAAACAGTTTTTGTCATCATTGTTCAAATATTGTAACGTCTGTCGAGACGCTTTGAGGACATGAATTCCATCGATCACCTTACTGAGCAAAACTCTTTATTGTCGGCCATTAACACATCACCAAAACATTAGTAAAAAAAATGATATCTAGCAAAAGTGGTCATTTTCTGCAGTACAAACCAGACCAAAAGCAACTTTGTTATATCACCAGCAGCCGCTCGCTCTTTCTCACTTGCGCCAACACATGCACTTATGGCACTTAGCCAGTGATGCTTAACAGCCACACAAAAAGTCGGACAACTCCAACACCACACATAAAGTGTCATTCCAGGTCGTTACTCTATGATTTACCAATCAAATGTGTGCTTATTCTAGTGTCATTTATTAGGAATTTTAATTTATAAATATTAATCATGAAATGCTGTTAGTATATTAAATGAATACTAATAAAAATATATTTTTTACAAACAGGAAGTTGCAGGAATGTACACATGATCCCCTGCTTACATCTCATTGTGCAACATGTGAATGTTTTAATGGGAACTAAATGCAATGTCTGAAAGGGGTACAACGTGGCGAAGTTGGTAGAGTGGCTGTGCCAGCAATCGGAGTGTTGCTGGTTACTGGGGTTCAATTCCCACCTTCTACCTTCCTAGTCACGTCCGTTGTGTCCTTGGGCAAGACACTTCACCCTTTGCCTCTGATGGCTGCTGGTTAGCGCCTTGCATGGCAGCTCCCGCCATCAGTGTGTGTGTGAATGGGTAAATGTGGAAATACTGTCAAAGCGCTTTGAGTACCTTGAAGGTAGAAAAGCGCTATACAAGTATAACCCATTTATCATTTATTTATTTACAAATTATTTCCAAAGCAGGACCTCCACCCAGACAAACAATACAAGTACACAAGGGGGCGGCGTGTCTGTGTTTACTAACAAGACATCATGGCGGAGCCAAAGTCGAGTTTCTTAACATGGAGATATTCTCACTACTTTTCTTTTGTCGAGCACAAAGAAAATAACATTTTAGTTCAATGTAAGTTGTGTCTTGGATCAACGATCCTATCTACTGCCCAAAACAGCAATTCATGTTAGTAACTGAGTTACTTTTGAAATAAAGTAACTAGTAACTGTAACTAGTTACTGGCTTTCAGTAACTGTTGGGTTAGTTACTGAAACTAACCCAACAGTTTCAGTAACTGTTGGGTTACTGAAAGTCTCGTCTTAAGACCCACTTTTATTCTTTGGCTTTTAACACTACGTGAGTTGTGTGGTCCTCTGTCCTCTCTTGTCCTCTGTGTTTTTTTTTTTTTATAAATTTTGATTTCTATTTACTGTTTTAATTGGTTTTTCCTTTTAAAATGGTTTTTAAACATTTATTGTTACATTGTTTTTATATTTATTTATTTTTTGTTTTTATTCAGTCATTGGTGGAGCTAAGGATAATATTTGAATATTGTTTTTAATATTGTTTTTAATCTTGTTGTGCAGCACTTTGGAAACATTTCTTGTTGTTTAAATGTGCTATATAAATAAAGTGGATTGGATTGGATTGGTTACCTATGGGTAGAAATGTTTAATTGTACTGTCCCAGTCAAATAAATAAATAAATAAATAAATAAATAAATAAAACAATGAGCATGTGCCATCAACACTGCCTCTGTGAAAACCAGTGAGATGGCAAGAGAGTTACTTGAACCAGGAGTCAATTCAATAGAAAAGTCATATTGGAATGGAACTGTCATCTCAAGTCATTTTGAACTCCTTCCATTCATAAAGTAAAGTCTCCATGATTAACCACGTCAAATATTAGCCCAATTTCCTCCCGTCAAAAGGGTCAGAAGCGCACCTTTTCTCTTCAACGCAACCCTAACTGTACATACCTGCCCATCCAGTCAAACTCCCTGGGGAGTTTGCAGCTGACCTCTGCAGGAATGTCACAACATGAGGTTCTTCCTGTTGCCTCAGAAAACAAAAGTGACGGCTTCAGGTCAAATCTTTGGACAGTTGCAACTTTTTGGGTTGGCTTTGTTGTCGGCAAAGTTCAACTCCCAGCGAGCGTCTTTTGAGAAAGCAAAAGGAGGCTGCTGGTCTGCTCCATGACGATAAAACAAAGGACTTTACAAGGGAGCAGGGGAAGTAGAAGGGCTTTCTTCCTTCATGAACATTTTAGACGCTGTTTATTTTTGCACCCATCACATCAGGAAGTGTTCCAAAAAATACAGCGTTTGCATGTTTTAAACGAGCGGCTGCATCCTTGTTAAACACGGGAAAAACCCAAATAATCAGGTGTGAGAATTTGGTAGAAATACAAAACTTTGCGGTTCTGCTGTGAATAAGGCACACTTAAAATCCTTTTTTTCCCTCAAAACTGGACAGTGAGCCTTATAACCCGGTGCGCCTAATGTACGGAATAATTCTGGTTTTGCTTACCGACCTCGATGCTATCGTATTTGGTACATGGGTGAAATGATTAGTGTGAACAGTAGATGGCAGTCAAACATAAGAGATACGTGTAGACTGCAATATGATGGCAGTCACACATAAGAGATACGTGTAGACTGCAATATGATGGCAGTCAAACGTAAGAGATACATGGAGACTGCAATATGATGGCAGTCACACATAAGTTGAGTTGAGTTGAGTTTGAGTTTATTTCAAACAAGCAAGCATACAACATGATACATCACAATTTCCAGTTTCTCTTTTCAACAGCATGTTTGAAAAGGAGTAGGAAGAAGCAGAGCTTATTTAAAGGCCTATTAAAATGACATTTTTTTATTTAAACGGGGATAGCAGATCCATTCTATGTGTCATACTTGATCATTTCGCGATATTGCCATATTTTTGCTGAAAGGATTTAGTATAGAACAATGACGATAAAGTTCGCAACTTTTGGTCTCTGATAAAAAAAAAGCCTTGCCCCTACCGGAAGTATCGTGACGACACCGGAGGAAGGGCTGCTCACATTTTCCTATTGTTTACACCAGCAGCGAGAGAGTTTCGGACCGAGAAAGCGACGATTACCCCATTCATTTGAGCGAGGATGAAAGATTTGTGGATGAGGAACGTGAAAGTGAAGGACTAGCGTGCAGTGCAGAACGTATCTTTTTTCACTCTGACCGTAACTTAGGTACAAGGGCTCATTGGATTCCACACTCTCTCCTTTTTCTATTGTGGATCACGGATTTGTATTTTAAACCACCTCGGATACTATATCCTCTTGAAAATGAGAGTCGAGAATGCGAAATGGACATTCACAGTGACTTTTATCTCCACGACAATACATCGGTGAAGCACTTTAGCTACTGAGCTAACGTGATAGCATCAGGCTTAACTGCATATAGAAACAAAACAAATAAGTCCCTGACTGGAAGGATAGAGAGAAGATCAACAATACTACCAAACTCTGGACATGTAACTACACGGTTAATGCTTTCCAGCTTGGCGAAGCTTAGCAAAGCTGTTGCTAACGACGCCATTGAAGCTAACTTAGCTACGGAACCTCGACAGAGCTATTCTAAAAACATTAGCTCTGCACCTACGCCAGCTCTCATCTGCTCATCACGACCCATGCTCACCTGCGTTCCAGCGATCGACGGTACGACGAAGGACTTCACCCGATCACTGATGCGGTCGGCAGCCCGGAGACGGAGGAAGTCAAGGTGAGGTCGCCGGCTAGCGCGTCTGCTATCCTTCTCAAAGTCCTCCTGGTTGTGTTGCTGTAGTCCGCCGCTAATACACCGATCGTAACTACAACTTTCTTCTTTGCGGTCTCCATTGTTCATTAAACAAATTGCAAAATATTCACCAACACAGATGTCCAGAATACTGTGGAATTTTGAGATGAAAACAGAGCTTTTTGTATTGGATTCAATGGGCTCCGAATACTTCCGCTTCAACCGTTGACGTCACGCGCAAACGTCATCATATCGAAACATTTTCAGCCGGAAGTTTGCCGGAAAATTTAAAATTGCACTTTATAAGTTAACCCGGCCGTATTGGCATGTGTTGCAATGTTAAGATTTCATCATTGATATATAAACTATCAGACTGCGTGGTCGGTAGTAGTGGGTTTCAGTAGGCCTTTAATCCATTCCATCATTTAATTCCACATACAGATATACTGAAGGTCTTAAGTGTTGTACGTGCATACAAATGTTTTAAATTTCATTTTTCTCCAAGATTATATTTCTCCTCTTTTTTTTAGAAGAATTGTTGTATATTCTTGGGTAGCAGGTTATAGTTTGCTTTGTGTATAATTTTAGCTGTTTGCAAATTCACTATGCCAAAGTTGTCATAAGAGATACGTGTAGACTGCAATATGATGGCAGTCACACATATGAGATACGTGTAGACTGCAATATGACTCAAGTAAACAACACCAACATTTTATATGTTCCAATGAAAATATAGAACATTACACACGGCGCTCAAAAATCTATCAAAATGTTTTAGTACGACTTTGGTAAGCTATGAAGCCGCACCGCTTGATGGATTGTACTGTGCTTCAACATAGGAGTGTTATTATGGTGTGTGTATAAGGTAAAACATATTATCTGGCGTTTTGTGTCGCAATATTATGCAAAAGCAACTTTTCTTACCTTCTGGTACCTGCTGATCTGTATTTGGGATCTGCATAAATCTTGAAAAATTGCACGCGTCCGCCTTTGTAGTTTGTAACAACGCCGTGGTCGATAAGCTTCTTCTTTTCTCTATCTTCTTGTTATGGGACATTCATCCTCCACTGTTGCCATCTCTAATATAAAGTAGTGTAAAGTTCTTACTTATATCTGTCAGTAAGCTCGCCTTGAAAGCGCTAAAACATACCGGTGTAGTGAGTTTACATTATTCACCCAAGGAACTTTAGTTATTAGAGAGTTCCGGTCGGACGGTTTTTCACGGGACACATTTCCAGCGTTATTGTTGCACTAGTGAGCCACGGATGAGGAGATGCTGCTCCGTTATTGATTTAAGTAAAGTCTGAATGTCATGAAAACAGTTAGCGCCATCTTTTGACACTTCTTCCACTCCCGTCCTTGCACGCTACACCGCTACAACAAAGATGACGGGGAGAAGACGCTGTCGAAGGTGAGCCACGTAAATAAGACCGCCCACAAAACGGCGCATCCTGAAGCGACTGTCAGAAAGCGGCTTGAAGATGATGTGTAAAACATCATCTATGCAACATTTTGACCAAAGAACCACCATCATATGTTATGTAGACCACAAGGAAGTGTTTTACATTTAGAAAAAAAATAAATAAAAAATGACTCCTTTAATGCGCCCTATAATCCAGTGCGCCCTATATATGAAAAAATCGAAAATAGACCATTCATCGGCAATGCGCCTTATAATCCGGTGCACCCTATGGTCCGGAAAAAAAGGTAATTTGAATGTTTTCCTATTTTACTACTCATCACACGAGACAGGGCTTAATTTATTTTTGTGTGAAGGTCAAGAATGTTTCAAAAGTGAGACCCATGAGACGCCTCGTTGTGTCGTTCAGCAATGACGCTACGACGTTGTCCTTGTTGTCATTCAAACATCTACATCACAGATGTACTGCAGAACGAAATGAGGTCACGATAAAAGGAAATGCCAAACAAAAACACCATATAGAAAATAAACCAGTTTCAAAATGTAGTTTAAATGTTCTTTTAAACTTTGGAAATTCCATAAATAAGTTATGTTACAGTTAGGCTAATTAAACTCAACTTATTGCTATAAATAACCACTAATATCAGTGATAAGATCTGGTAGGTCGAGATCAAATCAGCTTTTTGCACAACTGTAAATCCAAAATTGAACTATGTTGTAATATTGCAGTGGTTCACTTCTTTTTACACTTGTATGACTGAATAATCCGAAATGTTTTGACTCTAGAACGCGTTCACAAGGGCTGAGCAAAATAATCAGTTTAATCGATTATGGATGGATGTTTATTCATTTTTAGCAATAACAATGTACAAGGTATCATTTGGATTGGAACGTTGCAATGCAAAACAACTCGCCTCCGATTTCAAATTTGCACTTTTTAAACTTTGACGGGTGTTTAAACTGCCCAAAGGGTTTCTGGTGAAGAGAACATTTGGCATATGGTAACAGATTTGACACATTTTCAATGTTTAAGTGTGGATTGAGTTGGATCAAATTGTTTTTCATTAACCTTATGAATCAAATTTGGGAAATTGTCCATGATATCCAGCCTTAGGGTTTACATTTGTTTTGTTTTCTTCATTATTTTACGTTAAACCACACTTGTTAAGAGTGCTAACATGTTAGACTCTGGAACGGATTATTTATTTTTCCATTATCGTCTACTGTGAAATTGTTTTCACATTGCACTAATAGTAATACTTTTTTTTTTTTTTTACACTTGTATGCATTTAAAGAATGTTAACTTGTTTATTTCCTACAGTGAATGTGTTTTAAAATGTAAAACAAACCAATAGACAACACACTAGATGGTAAAAAGTGTACAGCGGCTGTGTTTATGGATCTAACTCAAGCATTTGACACAATTACAGTATTTTAATTAAAAAATCTGAACGGTATGGCATCAGAGGGTTGGTCTTAAACTGGGTAAGAAGCTACTTAACCAACAGGAAGCAATATGTAAAGCTACGCGAACACATTTCTACAATGCTAAATAAAGCCTGTGGTATACCTCAGGGGTCAATTTTAGGACCAACATTGTTCGATGTTTGAATGAATGATATCCGTAAAGTTACAAAGGACTTAAAGTTAGTATTATTTACAGATGATACAACAGCATTTTGTTCAGGAGAGAACACACAGAAGCTAACACAAATAATAACAGAAGAAATTAACCAATTAAAAAGATGATTTGACAAAAAACAGACTATCTTTGAATCTCAGTAAAACTAAAATAATGTAATTTGATAACAGTAGAAGAGAAAGTCAAACACAAATACAAATTGACAAAGTAGACAGTGAAAGGGTAAAATAAATCTAATTTCTACGTGTAATAATAGATGATAAAATATGTGAAAATATACAACAAAGTGGCAAGAGTTAGTCAATAATGAATAAAGCAAATATGTTCTGGACTAAAAATCACTCCATATTATTTACTGCTCACTAGTGTTACCATATCTGAGTTATTGTGCAGAAATATGGGAAATAACTACAAATGTGCACTTCATTTACTAACGGTGTTACAAAAAAGATCAGTTAGAATAATGCATAATGTTGGATATAGAGAACATTCAAACACTTTATTTATTGAATCATAAATATTGAAATTCCACTACAAAGTCAATTTGCAAACAGCTAAAATTTTTCACAAAGCAAACTAAAACCTGCTAGCCAAGAATGTACAACAATTCTTCTCAACAAAAGAGGAGAAAAATAATCTTAGAGGAAAATGTTATTTACAACATTTGTACGCACGTACAACACTTAAAACATTCAGTATAGCAGTATGTGGAATTAAATTATAGAATGGATTAAGTAAAGAAATCAAACAATGTACTAATAGGATTCAGTTGAAGAAACTGTTCAAACTTAAAGTGTTTACAAAGTACACAAAAGAAGAACCAAGATACACATTCTAATTTATTGATAATCGTATTTATCTCACCGTATCAAATACAACTTACTTCACTGATTATTATTGATTTATTTTTAACGTTAATATTTATGTATTTATGTAGTACCGTATTTTTCAGACTATAAGTTGCAGTTTTTTTCATAGTTTGGCCGGGGGTGCGACTTATACTCAGGAGCGACTTATGTGTGAAATTATTAACACATTACCGTAAAATATCAAATAATATTATTTAGCTCATTCACGTAAGAGACTAGACGTATAAGATTTCATGGGATTTAGCGATTAGGAGTGACAGATTGTTTGGTAAACGTATAGCATGTTCTATATGTTATAGTTATTTGAATGACTCTTACCATAATATGTTACGTTAACATACCAGGCACGTTCTCAGTTGGTTATTTATGCCTCATATAACGTACACTTATTCAGCCTGTTGTTCACTATTCTTTATTTATTTTAAATTGCCTTTCAAATGTCTATTCTTGATGTTGGGTTTTATCAAATAAATTCCCCCCAAAAATGCGACTTATACTCCAGTGCGACTTATATATGTTTTTTTTCCGTCTTTATTATGCATTTTCGGCCGGTGCGACTTATACTCCGGAGCGACTTATAGTCCAAAAAATACGGTATATATACACTACCGTTCAAAAGTTTGGGGTCACCCAAACAATTTTGTGGAATAGCCTTCATTTCTAAGAACAGGAATAGACTGTTGAGTTTCAGATGAAAGTTCTCTTTTTCTGGCCATTTTGAGCGTTTAATTGACCCCACAAATGTGATGCTCCAGAAACTCAATCTGCTCAAAGGAAGGTCAGTTTTGTAGCTTCTGTAACGAGCCAAACTGCTTTCAGATGTGTGAACATGATTGCACAAGGGTTTTCTAATCATCAATTAGCCTTTTGAGCCAATGAGCAAACACATTGTACCATTAGAACACTGGAGTGATAGTTGCTGGAAATGGGCCTCTATACACCTAAGTAGATATTGCACCAAAAAACAGACATTTGCAGCTAGAATAGTCATTTACCACATTAGCAATGTATAGAGTGTATTTCTTTAAAGTTAAGACTAGTTTAAAGTTATCTTCATTGAAAAGTGCAGTGCTTTTCCTTCAAAAATAAGGACATTTCAATGTGACCCCAAACTTTTGAACGGTAGTGTATATATTGTGAAAAAATTTAAAACAGGAAGTGAACGAAAGTTTGAGTATTTGCTATGTGATGGAAACGGTAGGATTCAATAAGCTCTGCTTCTTCCTACTCCTTTTGGAACATGTTGAAAAGAGGAAGTGCAATGTTATGCATGTTCCAAATCAACTCAAGCCAACACCAAACCGCCTGTAGACCAACTTGTTGTAACTCTTACGCTCCTATCAGTTACTTTCCCACAATGCTCTGTTGCCTGACTTGAAATGACACAAAGTCTGAACATAAGTCCAAATAACATTCCGTGTCTGATTGACAGCCTGTCATTGGCCGGCTCAGCCGTCTGTGCTATTCACACGCTTTTTCGTGTCCAAATAACACGTTGTGGGCGGACGACGCGATCTGTCCGTGAAAAGGAAGCTGGAGCAGCTTGTGTTGGAAAAGACATATTTATCTAATAATTGTCATGGGAATTCTTTTTTAATGCTGAAGACACTTGAGCCCCTATGCTTGCGTACTGTTTGGCACAAAGCCATTGTAGCGGCCAAGGCCACAGAGGACAAGCTAGCCTTTCACCACAGACCTTTAGTCCTTTGTGCTCATCCTAAAGACCCAGCAGCCTGGCCCATTAGCAAGTCTTTAAGGGGCGGGGACATGTTCTAAATGACATGTTAAAACCAAGGCAATCTTAGTAGTGGCCATCAAAGTTTAGAGTTGCTTTATATCACAACCAGAGTACCCCCAAATTATACTCAAGAGTATTCTGTTAAATAACTACTCAAGTATTGTGTAACTTCTGATTTATTTAGTAGTTATTTTTTAATGGTGCTTGGACTGCAATTGTAGTTGGTGTGTGTATGTGTGTGTTCTTGTATTTCTACCCTTCTTGAGGCATCAACAAGGAACCTTCCATATGAGGACCGGTGAACAAGTCCGGACCGAAATCATGGTCCAAATACGGAAAACCATTGCATCTTAATAGAGAATGTCTCATTTGCACCACTGGTGGTGAAATCTATCAAAATTAGGGTGGTCCCAAAAAGGAGGGATTTTTCAAATGGACTGTGTGTCGGTTTTAAAAGTGCTCCCCCTCTGGTTAACATATGAAATAACAAGTGTGTGTAAGAAATTAAAATGTGCCCCATTTTGGCCAAAATTAATAATAATTAAAAAAAATTATATATAGACATACTGTAATAACTTGAAGTAAATAATGAAGATTAAAAACCAATTACAAACAAACAAACAAAAAAATACAAAATAACTAAAAGCAGTCTTTTTCTCACAATGTGTCGACAATTTTCTTCTAAAATTGGGAACAATTTCTCATATTCTTTCTGTTTCTGTAATAGTGCCATATTTTCTCGTAAAGTTTTTACTTTTTCATGTAAAATTCAGACTTTTTAATGCGAAATGGTGACATTTATCATTAAAAAAATTCAGACTTTTATCAGAATATTGCCAATTTTTTTGTTGTTCTTGTAAAATAGTGAATTTTTTTTTGGAAAATAATGACTTTTGTCATAATTTTGCCAAGTAAAATTTTGATTATTATTATTATTATTATTATATTATTGCCAACATTTTTAAATGTTCTTATAAAATTGTGACTTTTGTCGAGTGAAATGACAACTCTTTTCATAAAATTGCCAAAATGTTAAGCTTTTCTTGTAATATTGAGACTGTTGAGTAAAATTCCAACTTTTATCATACTATTGCACAAATGTTAAATTTTTATTGTAAAATTTTGACTTGCCATCTATCCAACCATCCATTTTCTACCGCTTGTCCCTTTCGGGGTCGCATTGAGTAAAATTACAACTTTTATTAATACTGCTCAAATTTTTCTTGTGAAAGTGGGACCTTTTTCTTGTGAAATTCCAACTCATTTTTTCACAACAAGCTTTTTTTTATATTTGCATAGTATGTATATATTATTAATGTTGTAAATACAAAGCTTTATATATTTAGAAATGGTGGTCCTAAAGAGGTAGGCATTTTTCGGAGGTCTCAAGAAGGTAAGAAATACAATGTGTTAGTTAAAGTACAAATGATTGTCACACACACACTAGGTGTGGTGAAATTTGTCCTCTGCATTTGAGCCATCCCCTTGTTCACCAACCCTGGGAGGTGAGGGGAGCAGTGAGCAGCAGCTGTGGCTGTGCCCGGGAGTCATTTTTGGTGATTGAACCCCCAATTCCAACCCTTGATGCTGAGTGCCAAGCAGGGAGGTATGGGTCCCATTTTTATAGTCTTTGGTATGACTCGGCCGGGGTTTGAACTCACAACCTACCCACCTCAGGGCGGACACTCTACGTGTGCGTGTGTGTGTGTGCGGGTATTCATAATATTAATTTACAATTTACTTCATGTTTTCTCTAGTTGGAAGTAAAATTCCTATGAGCTGAAATGTGAACATTTCTACTGACAGATGATATAAATGTTACTTTTTACCAGTTTGAAATTTCTCAGTGAAGTTTTTTTTGCTGCCTTGTCTGACGTCATGTCACTTTTTTTTTTTTTTTTTTACAGTCAGTACGTTTCCACGTACTAAATGAGTCTGATTTGTCAAATAATTCAGTTTCTTCTATTTTCACAGCTACATGTGAAGTTGTAGTTTCCATGCTCTGAATGTGACTGATGGCCATACGCAGGGTGCCTCTCGTACGCTAGGGGGCGACTGTGGTCATTTCAGCTTGTTTAGCTATATTAGATGTTAATACAATAGAAGAAGATAATGCTACATGCTAATAAGCTTGTGCTTGTAACTTTTACACTACGGATCTACCGAACAGATAAGTACATTTTAAAATGTTGTAATGTTTTAATGTGTTTAAATGACACTTGTGGTTATTAGGCTCATCAGAGACATACAAAAAGATCGATTTTTTAGTAAACTGTTTTAGGAGGTTTCTATTCAGCAGTTGTCTCAAACAGCCGGGATGTGCTGGTGTCATGTCATGTAATAAAAGTGTCTTATTTGGGAACATTCTGACACTTATTAAACAAGTAAGTCGGTCTATTTTATCATATACTTTTAAAAATACTGACCTATTTCAGCTTCCTATAGCTGTACTTTGTGATTGTTTGATTGGTGAAATCGAATCAAACGTCACTACTGCTTACGTCGGATTGGTCAAACAGAATCACGTGACAGTGGCTGCCGGAAGCAGGCTCGCTGACATAGGAATAAATAATAAATAATTAAATAATTGTTATATAAATAAATGTAACAGAGTATAAGTAGCATTTATTAAAATGTGCCCCATTTTGGCCAAAATTAATCATTAAAAAAAAAAAATGTATATAGAGACATACTGTAATAACTTGAAGTAAATAATGAAGATTAAAAACCAATTACAAACAAAAAATAAAAATAACTAAAACAGTCTTTTTCTCACAATGTGTCGACATTTTTCTTATAAAATTGAGAACAATTTGTCATTATTTCTGTTTCTGTAATAGTGCCAAATTTTCTCGTAAAATTTTTACTTTTTCATGTAAAATTATGACTTTTTAATGCAAAATGGTGACATTTGTCATTAAAAAAATTCAGACTTTTATCACAATATTGCCAATTTTGTTGTTGTTCTTGTGCTAGTGAATTTTTTTTAGTAAAATTATGACTTTTGTCATAATTTTGCCAAGTAAAATTCTGTAAATAAGTAAATAAATGTCACCGAGTATAAGTAGCATTTATTAAAATGTGCCCCATTTTGGCCAAAATTAATAATAATAAAACAATTGTATATAGAGACATACTGTAATAACTTGAAGTAAACAATGAAGATTAAAAACCAATTACAAACAAAAAATAAAAATGAAAATAACTAAAACAGTCTTTTTCTCACAATGTGTCGACATTTTTCTTATAAAATTGGGAACAATTTCTCATAATATTTCTGTTTCTGTAATAGTGCCATATTTTCTCGTAAAATCTTTACTTTTTCATGTAAAATTATTACTTTTTAATGCAAAATGGTGACATTTGTCATAAAAAAATTCTGACTTTTTTTCACAATATTGCCAATTTTTTTGTTGTTCTTGTGCTAGTGAATTCTTTTTAGTAAAATCATAACTTTTGTCATAATTTTGCCAAGTAAAATTCTGTAAATAAGTAAATACATTTAACAGAGTATAAGTAGCATTTATTCTTCTCAGATATACTCAAGTAAAAGTAAGAAGGATGTTACATTAAAACTACTCTGACAAGTACAATTTATCCAAAAAGTTACTTAAATAAATGTAGCGCATTACTACCCACCTCTGATCAGGACACTTACAGCAAGTCCTTACTTTATGCATGTATTTAACTTTGGTTCAATGACAAAAACACCAAAAACTGCACCAGGTATCTTTTTTTAATGTTTTGCCTAGACAAAAGTACCAAAGCACAAGTAATTGCAGCACTAAGCTACAGTTCTAAGTTCACCTCAGATAGCTGACTAATATAAAGACGCACAAGTCAAGCATCCCTGACCCTTGACCTTTTTGAGAGCAGCAGATGACCAATAAATCCATGGCCCCGGGGCCTTTACGGCCCGTCCTCCCCTGTCATAGCCGCAACGACCTGAACAGCACCTCACACCTGGTCCGCACCTTCTCACCGTGTGTAAAAAAAAAAAAAAAAAAAAAAAAAGCTAGCGGCGAGGTAGCTCCTGACTGTCGTGCCCTGACAATGACAGGACGTGGTCATCGTCACCTGACGATAGAGCCGCATTCCTGTCCGGTCAGAACACGTCCGCCGTCAAAAGACCCCCGCGTAAGGAAGCTGAACGCTCATAGCCAGACGGCGGTTTGAGCCTAATGTAATCTATTTAAACGAGTCAAATTAAAGTCCCAAGACGCGCCATAAATCCAGGCCGCAGAGGGGCAAAAGGAAGGTCAGTCTTTAACTCGGCCGTCATTGGGGACGGCGGCAAAGAATGTCTCTCACTTGTGTGTGAGCTACCTTATAAAAAGTAGGCATTCTCCGCGTTTTAAATGACTTGCCAACGGGTATTAGCAGGACACAGGCCCGACAAAAGCCTCGGCTATAAAGGCCAATAAAAGCCTATCACTCTACTGTAACAACAATCCTTTTTTACGCCTTGAGAGAGGCAGAAAAAGGTCAACTGGTGGGGCAGCCAGCGTCTTGATATTGACTTAGCTGGTTTGCGGCTGGCAAACTCAGGTCAGACTGGGAGGCTTGTTAGCCCCATAACCTTCCAGTAACCCCCTTTTTGAACGGATTCACTCTTGACTGGCTGCAGACAGCTGATTCTTAGGATGCCGGCTATTTTCCTGACATCAGGTGTTTTTCTAAACATGGAGACTACTTTTGGTTTATATTGCGTGATAAAATAGTAGATGTCTATGAATGTGGTCATTCATCCAGGTCATTGTCACCTCAGGGCATTCCACCGATCGCAACTGGACTGTTTGGTTTGTCTTAGAACATCCGAGCAGGCTTCATCAGTTCATGCTCATAGACTTAAATTGGACAGATCTAGTCTGGCATAGTGTAAAGATACTATCCTAAATTCCCAACTTTAAACTGCTACTTTTTCCCTACGCTTTGTACCCTGCAGCTTATAAAACCGTGCGGCTAATTCATAGGTTAGGTCAGGTTAGGTTAGGTTCTTAACCTGGGTTCGATCGAACCCTAGGGGTTCGGTATGTTGGCCTCAGGGGTTCGGTGGAGCCTCCGCCGCGGAGGTCAAGACACACCCGACTAATCGTGTAAATAAAAACTTCTCCCTATCGGTGTATTATGGATATGGCAACAGCAGAAGTCACACTGATTTGCAGGTGTGTAATTTGTTGTGAGTTCATGCGCTGTGTTGGTTTTGTTCTTTGAACAAGGTGATGTTCATGCACGGTTCATTTTGTGCACCCGTAAAAAAACAGATAACTTTGTCTTGAATTTGAGAAAAAAAACATTTTATTTTTCACTAAAGAAGGGTTCGGTGAATGCACATATGAAACTGGTGGGGTTCGATACCTCCAACAAGGTTGAGAACCACTGCTTTATTAGTACCCGAAGGTAAACTTGTTTTGCAGCCAGCAAGATCAGGACATCCATTTAAAATTACGGACAAAGTAACATCTTAAATATGCTATACAAACACCTACCACATAACAAGCATCACAAACATTGCCAAGATCACAAAATAGTACTTGTACTCAAAGTCCCCCATAAAAAGGATAAAACATATAAAATCCCAATCAGATAAGATTTGGGACAAATCTTGATTTGTTCTTTACTAACGGCCACATTGTTTTGAATTCAACAAATAGTTTTCAACAGACACTGAAACGGTGTGTTATTGTTTGTGCTATGACGCCATCTTTTGGACCAGTTTGCTCACTGCAGGTGCTGCGGAGTGAAAAGCTACAGTATTTAGTTCTGTTTAGTGCTTTGAACCGGGTGTACACGTGCCATTCCTTCTTCTAGACGTCCATTGCGTTTCTACTCGTATTGAGTCTTCATTCCTCACTCCATTGAAATTCTTACAATAAAACTAAAACAATTCATACTTACTAAACCGTCTCATGTGTGATGTCTTTAGGAGTGTTATCAAGCAATATTTGTACGTGCTCTCGTAATGTATTCAAGCTAGCGTTGTTAGCACTAGCTAATATGCTAACACATTTACGAGTGTATGTGTTAGTATTATTAACTTACAATGGCATTATTTTTGCATCGTTTCAGTTTCAAAAATTCACCAAAACGTCACCATGGAGAGTCTGTTCAGCTGGTTGGAGAGCTAGCTTCCGCAGCTAGTGGGTCCATGACGATGACTTCGGTGTTGTTTGATCAGAGGTTTTACTGCCGTGTGACAAGCACCGTTTGGAAACAATTAAGGTATGTAAATAAACATTTACAAAATATTTCTGTGTAAATAGCTCATTTCACAAAGTATATATCAGTGGCTTTTAGTCCGGTACGGCTAATATATGGAAACTTTTTTTTTTCCTTCTAAAGTTTTGTGGGTGTGGCTTATGTGTGCGCTCTATAACTGGGAAAATACAGTGGTAGATCTCGACCAGGTGTGGGCAAATTGCGGCCCGGGGGCCATTTGCAGCCCGAGTTTTGTTGGCCCACAGCATGTTGTCGGAATAAAAACAATACTAAAAATTAATTAATCATAATTTAATAAGAAAAGACTGAACATGTCAAATTAATAATTAATAATAATATACTTAGTCACCTATAACAGTGGTCCCCAACCACCAGGCAACGGCCCGGTACCGGTCCGTGGATCGATTGGTACCGGGCCGCACAAGAAATAAAAAAAATAAAAAAATGTTTTACATTTTTTTTATTGTATCAACATAAAAAACACAAGATACACGTACAATTAGTGCACCACCCCAAAAAACCTCCCTCCCCCATTTACACTCATTCACACTCATTCGCACAAAGGGGTTGTTTCTTTCTGTTATTAATATTTCTGGTTCCTACATTATATATCAATATAGATAAATACAGTCTGCAGGGATACAGTCCGTAAGCACACATGATTGTATTTTTTTATGACAAAAAATAAATAAATAAATACCATTCCCTCCCCGTGGGACACATTTTCAAGCGTTGACCGGTCCACAGTTACAAAAAGGTTGGAGACCACTGACCCAGGGCCGGCCCGTGGCATAGGCCGTATAGGCAAATGCTAAGGGCGCCGTCCATCAGGGGGCGCCAAGCCAGTGCCGCAAATGTTGGAGAAAAAAAAAAAAAAAGTTGGTACTATTATTTCTAAATACAAAAAATAATCCCACGTTAATTAAAATGCAAAGTAAAGCCTATTTAATAGAAATAATATTTGTTACAACATTAAGCCCCCCCCATCCCCCCGCATGGTGCGCCCCCTCCCTTCCCGTATCATGACTCTTACCACATCAAAAAATCAACACAAGATGTCAAAACGGCCAAAACTGTCAGGTGCCCAGGGAACAAAAAATAGCAAAGAAGAGGAGGAGAAACGAGAAAAAGACAGAGCAGGTAGGTAACGTTAGCCTACATTAAATTATTTGTCTGTTACAGAATGTGATAGTAACCTGGCTTTTTAGCATTAAGCTAATGTTACATGATTCGGCAATTGCTAATCAATAAATAGCTAGTTCTGCTTTAACGTCGGGTTAATATTGTGGAGGGGGCTAATTGTTATGGAAAATAATAATGTAACGTTAGGTAATTACAGTACTCCCACCTTACATTCCTCAGGGACATTTGTATTAGATCTTTTAAGCAGGTGTTTTTTGTTTACATTGTTATTGCCTTCTGGTTAGCTAATGTTTGCCCTGCAGGTAATAGCCACTTTTCCACCCCTTTATATATTAGGTATAGTTGTAAGCCTAGTTGTTAAAGTGCACATCATTAATGTTAATTAAGCAATATCACATGAGAGGAAATGCTGTTTTTTAATTTGAGCACTGCTGTGATTCGGTTAAAGATAATCATAACATTCTCATATAATATGTTAATTTGCTTTCTTTAAGTAAAAAAAAAAGGTCTAAGACAAAGCTATTCGGTTTCTTGTGAGTATATACACTTCACTGCCGATGTGGGGGGGGCGCCACCTAAAATCTTGCCTAGGGCGCCAGATTGGTTAGGGCCAGGCCTGCACTGACCTATAACACAAAGTTTTGTCTTTACTTATATATGTATGTGTATATATATATTAGACAATAGTGTCAAAACAGGAATTCAGAACATTCATAAAGACATTTAGCATCCAATGTCATTCTATTAAACACACATTTTCCCATTGGATCAAGGACATTTCCTCATCTCTAATACCGTTACTCGTGGATAAGCTAGTAAAAAAAGTTGTACTACCTTGCCTCCACGCACCCTCATCTTGTTGGAGTATAGATCATTGGGGCTTTGGCTCCAGCATCTAAAACTAGATCAGACAATTCTAAGTCTATGAGCATGGACTGATGAAGCCTGCTCGAAAGAGAGGCAAAACGTCTTCTGATAAAAACGGAACAGTCCAGTTGTGATCGGGTGCCCGGAGATACATGACTTGGGTGAATGAGAGCATGTTGCGTGTTTTTCTTAGCGTTTTTGGAACTATTTAAAAACACACCTTCTCCAAATTCAATGCGTTTTCTTTATTTTCATGACTATTTACATTGTGGATTGTCACTGAAGGCATCAAAACTACAAATGAACACATGTGGAGTTATGTACTTAACAAAAAAAGGTGAAATAACTGAAAACATGTTTTATATTCTACTTTCTTCAAAATAGCCACCCTTTGCTCTGATTACTGCTTTGCACACTCTTGGCATTCTCTCGATGAGCTTGAAGCACACCTGTGAAGTGAAAACCATTTCAGGTGACTACCTCTTGAAGCTCATCGAGAGAATGCCAAGAGTGTGCAAAAAAGTAATCAGAGGAAAGGGTGGCTGTTTTGAAGAAACTAGAATATGAAACATGTTTTCAGTTATGTCACCTTGTTTTGTTAAGTACATAACTCCACATGTGTTTATTCGTAGTTTTGATGCTTTCAGTGACAATTTACAATGTAAATAGTCACGACAATAAAGAAAACGCATTGAATCAGAAGGTGTTACCAAACTTTTGGCCTGTACTGTATATACTTGCAGTGTGTATATAAAACATATTACATATTGTTATGAAGGTGTCTGTTATTACATTATATATATACTTGCAGGTGTATATAAAACATATTACATATTGTTATAAAGGTGTATGTCACTACATTATATACAGTATATACTTGCAGTGTGTATATTGTACATATTACATGTTGCTATGAAGGTTTCTGTTACTACATTACATATACACTACCGTTCAAAAGTTTGGGGTCACATTGAAATGTCCTTATTTTTGAAGGAAAAGCACTGTACTTTTCAATGAAGATAACTTGAAACTAGTCTTAACTTTAAAGAAATACACTCTATACATTGCTAATGTGGTAAATGACTATTCTAGCTGCAAATGTCTGGTTTTTGGTGCAATATCTACATAGGTGTATAGAGGCCCATTTCCAGCAACTATCACTCCAGTGTTCTAATGGTACAATGTGTTTGCTCATTGGCTCAGAAGGCAAATTGATGATTAGAAAACCCTTGTGCAATCATGTTCACACATCTGAAAACAGTTTAGCTCGTTACAGAAGCTACAAAACTGACCTTCCTTTGAGTAGATTGAGTTTCTGGAGCATCACATTTGTGGGGTCAATTAAACGCTCAAAATGGCCAGAAAAAGAGAACTTTCATCTGAAACTCGACAGTCTATTCTTGTTCTTAGAAATGAAGGCTATTCCACAAAATTGTTTGGGTGACCCCAAACTTTTGAACGGTAGTGTATATACTTGCAGTGTGTATATAAAACATTGATGGAGGGTTTTGAAGTTGTTTTAGAGGCTTTGAAGGCTACAACGATGACTCACAATAGCCGCATCTTTCAAATGTTTTTTTTCATCTTTAAAATCGTTAAAAAAAAAAAAAAAAGAAGTGTGTTCTTGTCTCTCATAATGATTGAAGTATAGACAAAATGCCAAAAAAAGTGCAGTTCCCCTTTAACTCGGGATTGTGATCTTACTAAAGGCAGCTTGGTTTATGCAATCCTCCGGATACCGATGTGACGTAATGCAGCATGAAGGTCCTCTCTCAATGGACGGATACATAAACCTCAGCTCGCATTACCGCACCCCATCAAACAGCCGCCGCCAAACATCACGGAGACGCACGTTTGGGGAGCCGGCCATATTTCACTCTCAATTTGACACCCTCTCACCTAGTTGTAAAAGCGGGACCTCATTGGGAACAATGGGAAGTGGAGCACCAGAGCTCCTGGGGGCTGTTAAAGGGAGGAAGCCCCTTTATTTGAGGACACTATAACTCAACAAAAGCCTGTGGCTGTCTGCACACGGAGAGGACGCAGGGTGAATGGGCTGTGGGGCAACACCACTACACTCATGCTGACAAAAGCACTGGATGAGCAAAGGGCGAGCCCTGTCATGTGTGGTCTCCCTGGACAAACTTGGAGAGGACCGAAGTGTGCGATTTATTGTCTGCCTTGTTCCTTAAAGGCGCTTTTTTATGTTTTGGTACCTGCGTGTAAAAGTTTGAACCTGACTGTTGAAAAGGCGCCATCCAGCATCGACCACATTTCACTGCGGCTTATGACCTCACGCCTTTCGAGGAGTCAGGCAACCACCAGACCTCACTGCAGTCCTCATATGGCGGCCACATCCAGAAGAGCCGCAAGAAAGCAACCCACGATCGGAAGAGACGACTTATTGTACGAGGTGAAAGAGTCCCAAAACACGTGGAAGCGTTTTTGCCCCAAAACTACACAGCTTCAAAAGGCAAAGCGCGGAATCCGGGGATGGTCTGTAACAGTTAAGGACTGCGCAGTCAGCTAATGATTGACATTCCTGGAGAAAGAACTTGGTTGCAGACTTTTTTTTTTTTTTTCAGCCTTCTAATTAAGCGCATGCTCCAGTGCCACCGCACAGAGGGGAACCAGCACGCCTAACTAACTAACCAACCAAGCTTTTCTCCGGTCATAAACAGTATCTCACAGAAGCCAGTAGAGTCCTTTTTATAACATCTTTTCAATCAACATCACAGACCAGTCAACTTTAGAGTAGCCAGTGTACAGCAGGGATATTCAACTAAATCGTTCCGGGGGCCACATTTCCACAAAGCTAAGGACCAGGGAGCCATACTTCTTGCTTGAAAATGTGACGTGGAAAGGCATTGCATTGTGGGTCTTGCTGGACTCTGAATCGCTTATTCACATGGCAAGACTCTGTGCTCAAGTTTTGTTTTATTCTTTAACAAGTTCAAAACGTGGCACGAACATACGGCATCAATCGTGGCCATTATTGCTTCAGGGAAAAAAATATTTGGTGAGACTTTTCTCAAAACCGAAGAAAGTGAAGTAATGAAGCTAATGAATAGACTGTCAATAACCTGGATAGCGGCCGTGAGACGATCAAACATGACTTTTAACGCCATCACCTGGTTGGTGTGTTCACTGCATTTTCAGACTGTTAATCAAAGCTTGATTTATTCAGTTACACACGTAGCATTTAGCAGGCTGTTAGCTTAGCCAAGCTAGCTGCAGGCGACAAACACTGTAAAGTATTTTAGAAAAAAGCATGTTGTTCTGCCCTCACTATATGTGTTGAGGTTATACAGCTAAGCAGACAGCTAACAAACAATCCAAGACGTCTAATAAAGTTCCAAAGCAGATGAATCCATTTAAGCTCTCTATTGTTGTTGATCTTGCTTTGTCTTTTCCTATCTTTACTTTTGTCTTGCACTGGACTTTTATTTTTTGTAAAACTGAAATACACACAATGACAAATGAATAAGCTATGTGATTCAATTAACATAATATTAGCTTTACACAAATATTCAGTACTATCATCAAACAAATACTTCTGAGTGTTGAAACTATTTCGATGGTGGAAATATATGACTGGCAGCAATTTTAAGTCCTCAAAACATCCATTGAAACAGTGCACAAAAATTGTTTTTCAATAAACATCTTACTATCAAATTTAACCACTTTCCACCTTAATATTGAGTTACATAAACAAGTTAAACAGTTTACTTACAGACTTATCTTTTCCAAAGCTTGTAAGAGCTAACACAACTTGTCTACTTCTCAATGGTCTCATGAACTGAACTGACATCGTCAACCCGGAAGTGCCCAAACAAATGAAGCGTAGTATTTTCCTATCGCCACAAGGTGTCAGTAAGAGTCTACAATGAAATGGGCATAACACATGTTGTGTGTTTTCTTTTAGCACAAACATAAATTAGTATTATTTTCGGTGCAGTTGCACAATGATTATTTGAAAGTAATAATAGGAACGAAATTGGACTGGGCACCCTAACTACATCTCGGACACATAATCAGCAGATTATGCGCAATTTGAATGGAATGAGCCGTAACGGACTTTGTATTCTGAAATTCTTCACCCGTCTAAAATGTTACTCTGTTGACAAAATAGACACAAGTTTGGCTCCGACAATGGTGGTAGCTCACTCAAATATCTTGTCCATCAGACGTGGTCATATGGATCAATTCCACCAATATAACTTATTTTTTCGAGATAGCGAGACGTTGGAACAGGCTACAGTTTTTCCCAGTGCAGTCCCTTGATTTTTTTTATTTTGTACAATCCATTTGAATCCAGTGTGTTGCTCTCTTTCACATTACCGCAGGTACGGTACAGCCATGTTAACACAACCTACGTCCAGTAAAAATGGCTGCCCGGCTCCCACAATGCATTGGAGCCCTATTATTTTGTAGTTTCCGTAGAACTAGCGTCCTCTACAGTAGACAATTGATTTTGGTCTATTTATTTTGTCAAAGTTAAAGGAGCGCTCTGCTGTTTTAATTTTTCATTTATATATTTATTTCAGGCAATGACATAAAAAAGTACAAAGTTGACAACACATAATAATATAAATTAATATAGTGCAAAAGGTAATGTATAGTATGTAATGCATGATTGTCCAGTTTTGCCTGAAAGGGAGTGGAAAGAAGATAATTTATTTAATCCCACCCCCAGTTCTCCATTCAGTGATTATTCACATGAGTTTCACTCTTACTTTGTTCAAGGATTATAATACAGATGTTGTATCATAGTGGCATTACCACAGGTAACAATAATTATTACAATGTTACAATAATTTGTATCAACAATGTAGGAATAATGAATATACCAACAGTGGTAATAGACAACATAGCAATAATGGTAATAGACAACATAGCAATTATGGTAAGGAAACATTGAGCACATGTTAACACTTTGAGACAGAGTACAGCAGCAGGTCAAATTAAAGGCCCTCATCTCTATATTTGAACCAGACCCCATGTTTTTATAATAGTTGAAATCGATTAATAGTTTGGCATTGCTTGTGTTGTAAGTCCAGTTTGTTCCATAGTTTTACTCCGCATACAGACACACAAAAACGTTTACGAGTGGTTTGAGCTCTCGGCAATAAGAAATATCCAAAGCCTCTCAAGTTATGAGCCTGCAGTCAACTTATAAAAAAACGTTGTAGATTAGGCGGCAATAATTTGTTAAATGCTTTATATAAGATTATTAATGTATTATATTTAACAAGGTCATCAAATTTGAGCAACTTCGATTGCATAAACAGATTATGAGTATGTTCTAAATAACCAACGTTGTGAATGATCCGCACTGCTCTTTTCTGTAATATGATCAGAGGATGAACTGTGTTGTGGTAAGTATTCCCCCATACTTCAACACAGTATGTAAGGTATGGGAGTACCAAGGTGCAGTATAGAGTACGGAGTGCATTTTCACTGAGGTATAGTTTTGCTTTGTTTATAATTGAGAGGCTTTTGGAGATTTTTGTTTTAATGTGTCTGACGAGGTTTCCATGATAGTTTAACTATCAATTATTACTCTAAAAAAAACTTTAAAAAAACTATTAAAAGATAATCTCTATGACAGCATTTTTTGCATTTTTTGCAGTTTTTTGCACTGTACTCGCGGGCCTCCATTTGAATAGCAGTCACGATGAAAAAGAGAGGTCCTAAAATGGAACCTTGAGGAACACCACTTGTAGAAGTAAATATGTTGAATACATGACAACTGACTGCATTGGAAGTAAACAAGCTACAGCAACTCTTCAGCAACTTTTTTGACCTACTCAGTGGCCTAGTGGTAAGAGTGTCCGCCCTGAGATCGGTAGGTTGTGAGTTCAAACCCCGGCCAAGTCATACCAAAGACTATAAAAATGGGACCCATTACCTCCCTGCTTGGCACTCAGCATCAAGGGTTGGAATTGGGTTTTTTTATACATATTTTTATGAGATTTCCAGGTCGTTTCCTCATCTATTATTACACCTTTTAGTTTTACTGAGGTCTAAGGATAGTCTGTTTTTGTCAAACCATCTTTTTAATTGTTTAATTTATTCTGTTATTATTTGTGTTAGCTGCTGTGTGTTCTCTCCTGAACAAAATGCTGTTGTATCATATGTAAATAATACTAACTTTAAGTCTTTTTTAACTTTACAAATGTCATTCATATAAAGATTGAACAATTGTGGTCTCAGTATTGATCCCTGAGCTACGCCACAAAAAAATGTTCAGCTCCGTAGACGTGTGTTCTTCTATCTTCACGTATTGCTAAGCTATGTAGCTTAACTACATTTTCCAGTGGCTTGCCGGTAGCGTCGCTACTTTTCCAACGAGTAGCTTTTCCTGTAGCATAGCTACTTTTAGAGTCATGTAGCAAGGTAGCTTACATCAAAGCTACAAAAAGAGAAAATGGACTGCGAATCCAGGCCAAAAAAATAAGACCTGGATGAATGAGAACATCCACACATAGAGAGAAAATCCATGATGATTGGTTGGTGTTCGTATGATGAGTCACAATTGGGTAAGGTTAGGGCCAAACATTACGGACTGGCCAATCAGAGGCAAGATAAGGCGGGTCATCAAAACCAGTAAGCAAAATCATGTCATATGATGACGAGGGAGTCAGAGACAGAGGGATGCTTCAAGCTGACCACTTAAAAAAAAAAAGAAACCTACTTGAAAATGTCAGAGTAACTCTCTCCCGCAGATTAAATTTTTCCTTTAGTGATGACAATTGACGTCAGGAAACCCACAATAATGCATGTCCTTAGCCATATTTCGACAAATATATGCATTTAGAGAAAACAATGCCCAAAACCTTAGTTTTTAGTTGTTTACGCTGTAAACCATAACATAAAACTAACCTGCTCTCTTCATCTAAGACGTGTTTGTCAAGATATAGATAGATGCTGTTTTTTTTTACTGTAGGTAGAGAAAATTAATAACATTATAGGGGTGGGCCAAAGAAAAGGCAAATTAAATAAATACATAGAGTGGGGTGTGGGGACCCCTAGAGGTAGTTGTAGGGTGTCCCCAGCTAAATGACAGATAGTTAACAGTAATATTTGTACAGTTACATGAACATTCATATTATGGATGTGGGTCCATAGATAGAAATGTTGTTAAATGTAGCTTTGATGTAGCTAGTTACTTTTGCCGTGTAGCTTGTAGTGTAGCTTGCTACAGTTCTCCGGGGATAGCTTCCCCTGTAGCTTAGCTACATTTAACCTCTTAAGGCCCAAGCTGTTTGTTTCCATGCTTTTTTTAATTTCTCTTTGCTATTTGGGCTTATTGGACCCTAATTAGAATAAAAACTAAAAATCATCTTTTAATGTGATATACTTAGTCCATAAGTACACAAACGTGTACTTCATGTGTAGTGACATGCAAATTTTTATTTTTACACTTTTTTTTTTCCAAATTCCATTGTATGTTATACTCTTCTGACACCACCAGATGGCAGTGTAAGTGTCCATATGTCGGCATAAGACCCCAATTCAGTAGTGTACACAATTTTGGAAATAAGAGCTAAAAGGTGCTGTCCACGCATGTGGCCACTAAGGCCTTTAGAGGTTTTAATGGAGAGTAACTTGAAGCTTAGCTTACTACATTTTCCAAGTAGTTTACCCATCACTGGCTTCATGTTGGTTAAGTAGCTTCTTACCCAGTTCAAGACCAACCCTCTGATGCCATATAATTGATGAAAACATGACAATGTCACTTTTGCACTGCAAAAACTGAAATCTAAGTAAGATTAAATATCTCAAATAAGGGGGATATTTGCTTATTTTCTGTCTGATAAGATCATTCTTCTCACTAAGCAGATTTTATGTTAGAGTGTTTTACTTGTTTTAAGTGTTTTGGTCCTAAATGACCTCAGTAAGATATTACAGCTTGTTGCTGAGATTAGATGACCTATATCGAGTAAAACATGCTTGAAACTAGAATATCAACTGTTGCTACTTTACTACTTTTTTAAGTAATCATTTCTTATTTCAAGCATGAAAAAAAATCATGATTTTGACACCATTGTGTCTCATAATTAAAACAGATGACAGCCAAATGAACTTTGCTGTTTTATTTTCAATGAAACAATAGAAAACACATACTCTTATAGTAGTACAGTTGGCACAGTAAAGTAAACTGACAGTTAACATTTAAATATTTGACATTTCACATTTCAAACAATTTTGAACAGAAATAGTTCATGCACAATCAGATAAATTCCTCAAAATTACAATTAAAATAATGTTGGCCGGGTGCCGGGCTGTGTATATGCGCACTAATTGACTGAAAGAGCACACACTTGGCGCAATGATGTCATGTTATCGATGGAAAAATGCATTTTTAGACCATATGATTTGCCTGAGCGGCTAGGAAACTTGTTGCCTTTCCATTAAGAACAATAAATTAGTTTTTAGTATAAGTTTGCTGGTTTCAAGAAATGTAATGCCGAGCGCATATCATTATGTCAAGATAATGGCACTAGCATTTACTTCATTTAAGAATATTTTTCAACATATTAAGCAATTATGTCTCTTTTTTTTTCTACCAAGAAAATTGCACTTGTTATTAGTGTGAATATACTTATTTTAAGGTATTTTTGGGTTCATTGAGGTTAGCTAATTTTACTTGTTTTGGAAAGTCTTGACAAGCCACATTTTCTTGTTCTATTGGCAGATAATTTTGCTTAGTTCAAGTAAAATACCCCTCATTTTTGTATTTTTTTTCTTGTTTTTGAACACTGACTTTTTGCAGTGTGTGAGATACTGTACAAATTAGCATCGAGCGCTGTGACTGCGTGCACTTACGGAACGTGGGAATGGAGCGCAATCAGGTTTTGTCTGCAGTTCTCATGCCTTCCAGGTATGAGGTCATCGGAGCAAGAGTGTGTTGAGGGGAAAATGGGGGGAAAGACACAACTTGCAGCCTTATCACTATTACAGTGAGGAAGCCAAGCCTACTGGACAGCATGAAAGCAGTCATTAGACGTCATCAGCGTGTTAGTTTTGGAGTTGGCAATACTACAACAGCTCTCCCCATGCACAAGACACACATTTTCCAACGTTCAGTGAGAAGCCATGTAATGCTGCCAATCTCATTAGATTGTGCACTTGTACCTAATCGTTTGTCCTAAGAGCAGCTCACACATCTGGCATCCTTGGGAGGCCGGCCCCCTCGCAGGTGGACATTGCGAGCATAGCAAACAAAGCTCTTACTAGGAGACGCTGTCCACTTGTTGGGCTTCCAGTGTCTCCATTGTGTGGGGCCTCCGACCCTCTAGAAATGTCCTCAGTCGGCCTCAGTCAATATTGACCCCTGTGTGCGTTTACCCACCGACATCTACCTTCACTGTGACACGTGACCACATCTAATGGCTCATAATTCATCTCCTCTGTGAGAGGGATATTATTATACTGTATGTGACATAAGCCTTGTGTGCCCTGTTATGCTTTTTAAGTTTTTACATGCCAAAACAATACAAATAAAAACTAAAATAAGTAATTTTGGTAGAAATTGCGTGTTAGTGCTGAAATACCAAAGCCAAAACTGAAATGCTAACAGTAAGCACGGGAGCCAGATAGTGTCAGGTAACAAAAAATAGGACCAAGTACCGAAATATGTGACTGTGGTGTATGTCTGTAATAATAGCTAAAAAAGTTCAAATGCTAACAGTAAGCAAGTGTTAAGTACCAAAATATATACCTGTCAGGTGTACGTCTGAAAAATTAGACAAAAAGCATAGACAAAGCGCATAATGATGTTGGCATGCTACCAGTTAGCATGCGTCAAGTATTTAAATGTACAAAACCCAAAACCAGTGAAGTTGGCGCGTTGTGTAAATGGTAAATAAAAACAGAATACAATGATTTGCAAATCCTTTTCAACTTTTATTCAATTGAATAGACTGCAAAGACAAGATATTTAATGTTCAAACTGAGAAACGTAATTTTTTTTTGCAAATAATCATTAACTTAGAATTTATTGGCAGCAACACATTGCAAACAAGTTAGCCTTTTTACCACTGTGTTACATGGCCTTTTCTTTTAACAACACAATTTTTTAAGCTCTTCAGGTGAAATTATTTCCCAGTAAATGATAAATGGGTTATACTTGTATAGCGCTTTTCTACCTTCAAGGTACTCAAAGTGCTTTGACAGTATTTCCACATTCACCCATTCACACACACATTCACACACTGATGGCGGGAGCTGCCATGCAAGGCGCTAACCAGCAACCAACTTCGCCACGCCGTCACAATCTTGCTTGATGTACAGCTTTAAGTTGTTCAACAGTCCGGGATCTCTGTTGTCGTATTTGACGCTTCACATTGCGCCACACATCTTCCATGGGAGACAGGTCTGGACTACAGACAGGCCAGTCTAGTACCTGCACTCTTTTACTATGAAGCCAAGTTGTTGTAACACGTGGCTTGGCATTGTCTTGCTGAAATAGGCAGGGGCGTCCATGATAACGTTGCTTGGATGGCAACAAATGTTGCTCCAAAAGCTGTATGTACCTTTCATCATTAATGGTGCATTCACAGATGTGTAAGTTACCCATGTCTTGGGCACTAATACACCCCCATACCATCACAGATGCTGGCTTTTCAAATTTGCACCTATACAATCCGGATGGTTCTTTTCCTCTTTGGTCCGGAGGACACAGCGTCCACAGTTTCCAAAAATGATTTAAAATGTGGACTCGTCAGACCACAGAACACTTTTCCACTTTGCATCAGTCCATCTTAGATGAGCTCGGGCCCAGCGGAGCCGGCGGCTTTTCTGGGTGTTGTTGATGAATGGCTTTCGCTTTGCATAGTAGAGTTTTAACTTGCACTTACAGATGTAGTGACAAACTGTAGTTACTGACAGTGGTTTTATATCTTTTACACACTGATGTCGGTTTTTGATGCAGTACAGCCTGAGGGATCCAAGGTCACGGGCATTTAATGTTATGTGCAGTGATTTCTCCAGATTCTTGGAACCTTTTGATGATATTACAGACCATAGATGGTGAAATCCCCAAATTCCTTGCAAAAGCTTGTTGAGAAATGTTGTTCTTAAACTGTTCGACAATTTGCTCATGCATTTTTTCACAAAGTGGTGACCCTCGCCCCATCCTTGTTTGTGAAGGACTGAGCATTTCATGGAAGCTGCTTTTATACCCAATCATGGCACCCACCTGTTCCCAATTAGCATGTTCACCTGTGGGATTTTCCAAATAAGTTGTATGATGAGCATTCCTCAACTTTTTTCAGTCTTTTTTGGCACTTGTGCCAGCTTATTTGAAACATCTTACAGGCATCAAATTCCAAATGAGCTAATATTTGCAAAAAATAACAAAGTTTCTCAGTTCGAACGTTAAGTATGTTGTCTTTGCAGTCTATTCAATTGAATATAGGTTGAAAAGGATTTGCAAATCATTGTATTCTGTTTTTATTTACCATTTACAGAACGTGCCAACTTCACTGGTTTTGGGGTTTGTACGTCTCCGAGGTGTATACCCGAAACATTTGCTAAAAATGTCGCATGCAAACTGTTAGCATGTCTTAAGTACAAAAATATGTGACTCTGAGGTGTACACAGTATAAATAGCTGGGGAAAAAGTTGCATGCTAACATTAGCATGCTAGCAATTGACTAAAATTAGCAAGGAGCATTTTGATTTTGGAATGGCTTGAGAAATTTGTGTAATATGTATAATGTATGTAACTGCATGCATGCTCTGAATAGAATGTTCGGAATAAAACAACACCATAACATAAATATTCTCCTTGCATTCTTTTAATCAGCTTTGTTATTGCATAAAAGAGCATTATTATTATTTTTAAGATTTTGATTAACTTCAGTACATTTAAATATATGAATTAATATGAGGTATCATGGGTCACATTGAAATGTCCTTATTTTCAATGGAGATAACTTTAAACTAGTCTTAATTTTAAAGAAATACACTCTATACATTGCTAATGTGGTAAATGACTATTCTAGCTGCAAATGTCTGGTTTTTGGTGCAATATCTACATAGGTGTATAGAGGCCCATTTCCAGCAACTATCACTCCAGTGTTCTAATGGTACAATGTGTTTGCTCATTGGCTCAGAAGGCTAATTGATGATTAGAAAACCCTTGTGCAATCATGTTCACACATCTGAAAACAGTTTAGCTCGTTACAGAAGCTACAAAACAGACCTTCCTTTGAGCAGATTGAGTTTCTGGAGCATCACATTTGTGGGGTCAATTAAATGCTCAAAATGGCCAGAAAAAGAGAACTTTCATCTGAAACTCGACAGTCTATTCTTGTTCTTAGAAATGAAGGCTATTCCACAAAATTGTTTGGGTGACCCCAAACTTTTGAACGGTAGTGTATGTATATATATATATATATATATATATATATATATATATATATATATATATATATATATATATATATATATATATATATATTTTTTTTTTTTTAAATTTCCATCATTATTAGGTCTTTCTCTTCAATAACTTTTACTGCAGTACTTTTTTTTTCAAGTGTTAAAAATATCCAACATCAATTCATGTTATGCAAAACACTATTGACTGAAGACTCTTAAGAATGCAGGCGCTTTGTTTTTGTTATATTTTGGAACACTATTCAAATGTATTTTCATTGCTAAATTTAGCACTGTGTGATTTGACCTATCTTATTGTTTTGTTCCCCTTGATAAGGAATTGTATTAAAAGTACGTCCTGGCAGGCGTCCAGTAGCTGTTCTCCAGCCTGGAACATTTCAGGAAATCACTTTGTTGTCGCTCCATTATTAAACCCCGAGGACCTTTTTGCCCTTATCGTGCGTGCCCGTTGGCTCCACCCCTGTCACGACGCCATCGTGGGTTATGGGATCAATGGGAAGGGCTCCACAGGAAGGGGTTGGGAGGGAGGTTGTTTGTGAGGTAAAAGTGGAAAAAAAGCATGTTTTGCATATTTTCAGGACGCTGGTCCAGAAAGGTTTAACACAATCCCCTGTTGTGTGCTGTTTTTGTACTTTAATGACTATCTCTGGCTCATTTGTTACATTTTATATATATTATATTATGTTTTTGTGTGACTTAAAACACTAAATAACGCACGCAGGTCTTAAAATTTAACTGCAAGAAACCAGAGGCTCAGAGCTAAAGTGTCATCTGGAAGAAAATGTATATATTTTTGGTGATAAATATGAGTTAACATGTGATAGGAGCCTAATGGCTGTGGGTAGTTGTGTTTTAATGTGCTAACTTCATGAGCTTGGGGAAACTCACTCTATTCACGCCTAAACAACTGCTATACCTATATCGCAATTTTGCATGAAAAAAATTGAAAGCAACAGCTGTAAGTGACTGTCAGAAAGTGGCTTGAAGATGGTCTGTAAAACATCATCTATGCAACATTTTGACCAAAGAACCACCATCACATGTTATGTAGACCAGTGTTTTTCAATCTTTTTTTGAGCCAAGGCACATGTTTTGCATTGAAAAAATCTGGAGGCACACCACCAGCAGAAATCATTAAAAAAACGAAACTCAGTTGACAGTAAAAAGTTGTTGTCGCAATTGTTGGATATGACTTTAAACCATAACCATACCAAGCATGCATCAATATAGCTCTTGTCTCAAAGTAGGTGTACTGTCACCACCTGTCACATCACACCGTGACTTATTTTGAGTTTTTTGCTGTTTTCCTGTGTGTAGTGTTTTAGTTCTTGCCTTGCGCTCCTATTTTGGTGACTTTTTCTTTTTTTTTTTTGTATTTTCCTGTAGCAGTTTCATGTCTTCCTTTGAGCGCTATTCCCCGCACCTGCTTTGTTTTAGCAATCAAGAATATTCCAGTTGTTTTTATCGTTCTTTGTGGGGACATTGTTGATTGTCATGTCATGTTCGGATGTACATTGTGGACGCCATCTTAGCTCCACAATAAGTCTTTGCTGTCATCCAGGATTCTGTTTTTGTTTATTTTGTAGCCAGTTCAGTTTTAGTTCCGTTCTGCATAGCCTTCCCTAAACTTCAATGCCTTTTCTTAGGGGCACTCACCTTTTGTTTATTTTTGGTTTAAGCATTAGACACCTTTTTACCTGCACCCTGCCTCCTGCTGTTTCCGACATCTACAGAACAATTAGCTACCGGCTGCCACCTAATGATATGGAAGAGTATTACAGGGTTACTCTGCCGAGTTCTAGACAGCACCGACACTCAACAACAACACATCAATTGCAGACTATAATTACTGGTTTGCAAAAAATATCTTTAACCCAAATAGGTGAAATTAGATAATCTCCCACGGCACACCGGACTGTAGCTCACGGCACACTAGTGGTTGAAAAACACTGATGTAGACCACAGGGAAGTGTTTTTGCATTTAGGAAAAAAAATTATAAATATCACCCCTTCAATGCGCCCTATATTCCGGTGCGTCTTTTGTATGAAAATAGACCTGACCTGACTGCTCATCTGCAGTGCGCCTTATAATCCGGTGCACCCTATAGTCCGGAAAATACAGTACTTACAAGCAGACACAGTGTGTAGACAGAAAAGGGAGAACGGACGCATTTTGATAAAGATAAAGGTGAAGTTATAACACTGAAACGCCCTCAGGAAGAGGTGCTTTAAGACATGGCTAGCTAGCTAGCAGCTAACATCCATCCGCAGTCGGCAGTGTTTTAGCTACTTCTAAATCACTAATCCTTGTCTCTATGGCGACAAATAAAGTAAGTTTCTTACAAGTATCATTATCACTGCAAGACGAGGAATAGCTAAACATGTTTCACTACACACCATAGGAGGATACAATAGCTCACTGGCGTCACCGCTAACAAAAGCTGAATGAATGAAAACAAACGCCATGGGTGGATCTACACCTAACATCCACTGTAATGATACCAAGTACAAGAGTGTATCTAGTCGATACTACTATGATTACATCAATATTTTTTATCGTCTCAAAATCTTTTTTCCTTTTTTTAAAGTTCATATAATGTTTATAAACTCAGGAAATATGTCCCTGGACACATGAGGACTTTGAATATGACCAATGTTGTCATGTTCTGTGGTCTGGATTATGTTTTGTTGTATTTTGTTAGTTTTTGGACTTTTTCAGTTCCTGTTTGCGCTTCCTTGTTTGTTTTAGTTTCCATGACGACTCATGACCTGCCTCATGTGTCCGGATCACGCACCTGCTCTAATCAGAGACTATTATTTAAGGCTGTTTTGCCAGTTAGTCGTCCTGGCGACATTGCTCTGTACATGTTCTTTTCATTCTCTGTTCATGCCATAGTTCATGCTCTGTTCATACTGCTCGTTCCATGCCTTGCCAAGTAAGTTTTTGTTCATTCATGCCACAGTTAGCAAATTTTTGTTTCATGTTTATAGTTCACGCTAAGTGTTAGTTTTTGTTTCCTTCGCCTTGAGCACTTTTTGTTTGTACCCCTTTTTGAGTCAAGGTTAAATCATGTTTTTACCTGCACGCCATGTCCGTAGTAGTCCGTTTGCTTCCTGGGAAAACAATCCTTGCAGTAAGATGCGAAAACCTCCACGTTATGACAAATGTACACTACCGTTCAAAAGTTTGGGGTCACCCAAACAATTTTGTGGAATAGCCTTCATTTCTAAGAACAAGAATAGACTGTCGAGTTTCAGATGAAAGTTCTCTTTTTCTGGCCATTTTGAGCATCTAATTGACCCCACAAATGTGATGCTCCAGAAACTCAATCTGCTCAAAGGAAGGCCAGTTTTGTAGCTTCTGTAACGAGCTAAACTGTTTTCAGATGTGCGAACATGATTGCACAAGGGTTTTCTAATCATCAATTAGCCTTCTGAACCAATGAGCAAACACATTGTACCATTAGAACACTGGAGTGATAGTTGCTGGAAATGGGCCTCTATACACCTATGTAGATATTGCACCAAAAACCAGACATTTGCAGCTAGAATAGTCATTTACCATATTAGCAATGTATAGAGTGTATTTCTTTAAAGTTAAGACTAGTTTAAAGTTATCTTCATTGAAAAGTACAGCGCTTTTCCTTCAAAAATAAGGACATTTCAATGTGACCCAAAACTTTTGAACGGTAGTGTATGATCCTGTAACTACTTGGTATTGGATCGATACCTAAATTTGTGGTATCATCCAAAACTAATGTAAAGAATCAAACAACAGAAGAATAAGATATTATTACATTTTAACAGAAGTGTAGAAAGAACATTTTAAAATGAACATAAGCAGATATTAACAGTAAATGAACAAGTAGATTAATAATCATTTTTTACAGTTTGTCCCTCATAATGTTGACAAAATAATGGAATGATAAATGACACAATATGTTACTGTATACCTCAGCAGACTAATTAGGAGCTTTTGTTTGTTTACTTACTACTAAAAGACAAGTTGTCTAGTATGTTCACTATTTTATTTGAGGACAAACTTGCAATAAGAAACATATGTTTAATGTACCCTAAGATTTTTTGTTAAAATAAAGCCAATAATGCAATTTTTTTGTTGTTCCCTTTATTTAGAAAAGTATCGAAATACATTTTGGTACCGGTACCAAAATATTGGTATCGGGACAACCCTAGTGGGTAGTTGTGTTTCTAACATGACGAGGTTGGGGAACCTAACTCCATTCACTTTCCACCAGTCAGTGTGTTGACAATAAACGAACCTGACTAAAAAACGCAAATTCAATTCCAAAAAAACCTGAAGCTAAATGCAAGCACAATACAATACTTAGTCGATTTTTGGAAAGCAGCATAATGACGACTAGATATTTAATGCGCTAACTTGGGAACCTCAGTCCATTCAACTGTTATTCCTTCATTGACCGTTCCAACTTTACCCAGATAATCCTATCAGTTTTGGTAGTTTTGTGCATTCACAGTCCATGCAATGAGAGTGCGTGTGTATGGCGAGGCACACTTTCATCAACGCGGTGGTCTGATAGTTAGCGCCGCAATTAAGACGTGTGGTCAGCATCAGCCCCCCCACCCGGGCATGTGAGCCCTAACATCATCCTGCAGAGTTGTGCCTGGAAGCGCTAAATCACTAACGACTTTTAATCACTTGGCAACGATGCGTCGCATGTGCGCTCAATGTGTGCCGGCAGATGCTGCACATCCACTGCGGTTGGCAGTGCGCTCCTCTCGTGGCTCCGATCCAGCCCGGCCTCCGGCCTTGCAGGACCACGGACTGGTCCGTGTTTGAGCGAGGCATTTTTTCACACGGCCCCCGCCAAGAGACCTCTCACAGTTTACAGCTCTGCTCTTTGCCACGTCCTATCCGAAGGGCCGTCTCTGACAGCCCAGTTCAGGGGCCCAGCCGAGGCCAGCGAGCTGGACCCGGTCTCAGAGCTAAAGGCTGCCAAAGTGTTTGTCTTGCAGGGGGGACATTCCGGTGATTCATTCTCCTTTTTAAATCTACGTATGCTGCACTTTCATAACTCTCTGCCAGTTAGTGGACGCTGACTTTTCTGTGCAGCCCGACACACACGCGTGCTGTTTATGTCTGCCATTTGTCTTCAGCTCCTCTGCGGCATGCCATGTTGTAAAAATCTGTCCCCCTGGCACCGACGCTGCCTTATGAGGTGCTGCCGGTCCTAAACCTACAGCAAGGGTGGCCACACTTTTTCAGCAGCCGAGCTACTTTTTAAATGACCAAGTCGAGGTGATCTATCTATCTATCCATCTTTCTATCCATCTATCCATCTATCCATCTATCTATCTATCTATCTATCTATCTATCTATCTATCTGTATTAGGGGTGTAATGGTACGTGTATTTGTATTGAACCGTTTCGGCAATGGGGGTTTCGGTTCGGTTCGGAGTTGTACGGAACGAGTACACATGCTAGCAGTGACCGGGCTAGGACAACATGTAAAAGGCAGAGCTGGAAGACCCTCCTGCCTCGTTAAGATCTCCCGTTTGGGAACTCTTTGGCTGCGCGATACAACAATGGAGGACGGAGGTTTGCCGACAGTGTTCAGCAGCTGCTTCTGACAACACGTCAAACATGAGTTGCACCTTTCCTGCTTCCGGCTCCCAGACCGTAGTCGAGGAGCGCAGAGGAGACACTCCTCCAGGGCCGATGTATTCTCAGGGGCAACACCCTTCACTCTACCCGGCAGTGGGTCTCCACAGCTCCGGACTCCATGGTAAATGACGAGTCCGGCGATTAGTTGCAAATCGTGGCTTTATTGAGGTCTTGCACACAGCCAATCCAACAAAACACTAGCCACTCCCGCACTCAAGCTACCGCTCCCTCACCTCGCTCGTCCACACACTCACCTCACACGCTGTCACATATTAAAGGGCCACACACACACATACGCTACTCTCATAACACATGCTAACCCATTTGAAGCGTCACCACCGCATTCAAGCAGCCTCTCCTCGGCGAGTCAGGCAGGGCTAAAGCAATAACAAATGTTTTTATAGCAGCAGATATAAGTCCATATTGCATTAGAAACAACATTTTGACCCACTTCTATGGTGGAAGAACAATGAGCCCATATATCCTCTTACTGCCAAGTTAGCCAGGCTGTTTAATGTTGCACTTTTTATATGTAGAAGACAAGTTTTGTCATTTTATTTAATCTGAGCAACAACTTGAGGCAGTTTAATGTTGATTAACGACTTAAACAAGTTGAAAAACTTATTGGGGTGTTACCATTTAGTGGTCAATTGTACGGAACATGTACTGTACTGTGCAATCTACTAATAAAAGTCTCAATCAATCAATCAATCAATCAATCAATCAAAAAAAGCACTTTATATGTAGAAAGGTTTTGTTAAGAAACCATTCTGAGCCTTATCTTATTTAGTTTTTATTTTATATATGTTGACCACATTAACCCTGGCAATGGACCCTGTGTGTATATGTACGTATGTTATGCCATTGTTTACAAATTTGGTAAATAAATAACCAACAAATTTATATTTTGTTGTTTTCTTACTGTACCGAAAATGAACCGAACCGTGACCTCTAAACCGAGGTACGTACCGAACCGACATTTTTGTGTACCGTTACACCCCTAATATATATATATATATATATGTATATATATTTATATATATATATATATATATACATATATATATATAATTAATGTTGTCATGATACCAATATTTTGGTACCGTTCAACATTTTCAATTCATTCTGGAAATTCAAACAACCATTTTTCTAGGAATTCCTGTTTTTTTCTAACCTTATTTCCAACCTTTTTTAGTGCGATGACTCCTTTCCCATCTTTCAACCCATTTCAACCGTTCCACTGTCAACACTTTCCTCTTAGTCAGGACAAAAAAAACAACAAGTTGGTTTAAAAACTTGAAAAATTCCCGGTTTTCCCAAAATTCCATAACACCATTTTTCAATTAAAAAAACTGTTACTACTTCAACATTTCTTGCCCGATTTAAACAATTCCAACACCAACCAATTCAGCTCATTCAGGACATTAATGCTCTTAATTGTTTGAAAAAAAAACAAAAAACGCTTTACCCAAATTTCCAGGAAGTTCCCCATATTGAAATGAATGGGACATTTTTCCAAATTGCACAATTCCCACATTTTACGACATATTCAAACCATTCCAACATCAACACATTCCACTCGTTCTGGACATTCAAACTAACACTTTCCCAAGTTCCAAACCAAATTCCGGTTTTCCTGGAATTGTACACTCTTCCACATTCAAACCATTTCAACATTCATACTATTCTTACATTCATACTACATTCTGTCAGCATTTCAGTTCAACTTCAGCATTGGAGCATTTACACGCAATTCCTTCAGGAATTGTCTCAGCTAGTTATAAATACTTTCCAACCTGAATTCATACAAATATGACTATTGCTACATCATTAACATTAACAACATTATTATTACAGATTCATACATAAGTATGTCCCAACCTAAATGCGTGTATTTAAATTAAGTATATTTGATACATTATTAGATAATATTAAAGTTTATACATGCAACTGTATGTAGTAAAAAACAATTCTGTCAAAACATAATTTAGTTAAAAAATAAAAAGTTCTTTATTGACGCAAATTACTTCCAGGCTTTTGCAGGCCACTTAAAATGATGTGGCGGGCCAGATTTGACCCCAGGCCTTGAGTTTGACACCCGTGTATCTGGTACTGAAACTGGATACAGAAAAGTGTTCCCACAAAGGTCCAAGCAAGTGTTTTCTAAATGAGGGATTCAGATTTAAGAGGTCTCCCCCCCAATAATTGTTTCAATAATGACATATCAGTACACAAGTTATATAGCACTTACTGGGAGTACTTTTACCTAAACACTTACATTGGGTAAATATCTCCTATCCTTCTGCCTCCAAAGTCACCTCCTCATCTGTTCAGGTCAACCTCAGACGTGGCCACTAGGTGACACCAACACCTTGGTCCTCGGCTCACTCAGTCAGGCTCTCTTCACTTGTTAGCCAGCCAATAGGAACAACCGCGTGCCATTGCGACAAAAAGAAACCACCTCCTATCAATTGCACCGAAAGAAAAGTTTTTTTTAGACCCACTGACGTGATGCGTCTGTAGCAGTGCAGTGTGCTTTACACTCAGATAACCCCCCCACTATGTGTCCAGAAGAACTCCATTGACTTGGGGCCTTTCCTTGCTCAAACTATCAGACTCTGCGAGTGCTGGGACGAGTGACATCATCAAGCAGCACTTTAATAAGTAACCCACACAGTCATGCATACAGACTCACTTTTTAAATCCAATTTTAAAACATATTTGTGTGTGTATAACTGCTCTATTCCCTACTTATGGTCATTACATTTCCCCGGTGAGGGATAAATAAAGGATTATCTTCTCGTATTATTTAAATCAGTGACCTCACAAGAGGAATGCGGGCTTCATCCAAGAATCCCTTAGTTAAAATATTCCAACACAGTGTTACTGTTCAAACTGTAACAGTACAGTGGCCCAAAATATTAAATATACTTGTTAAATAAAACCTCTATCTTGTTGTTAATGAAGACTTAGGCTTACTACGCTACTGTATTTTAATGTCATTATGGTGGTACTTAATGAATACTTAGGCCTACTACACTACAGTATTTTAATGTTGTCATTATGGTGGTACTTAATGAATACTTAGGCCTACTACACTACTGTATTTTAACGTTGTCATTATGGTGGTACTTAATGAATACTTAGGTCCACTACGCTACTGTATTTTAATGTTGTCATTATGGTGGTACTTAATGAATACTTAGGCCTACTACACTACAGTATTTTAATGTTGTCATTATGGTGGTACTTAATGAATACTTAGGCCTACTACGCTACTGTATTTGAATGTTGTCATTATGGTGGTACTTAATGAATACTTAGGTCTACTACCCTACTGTATTTGAATGTTGTCATTATAGTGGTACTTAATGAATACTTAGGTCTACTACAATACTGTATTTTAATGTTGGTCATTATGGTGGTACTTAATGAATACTTAGGTCTACTACGCTACTGTATTTTAATGTTGGTCATTATGGTGGTACTTAATGAATACTTAGGTCTACTACACTACAGTATTTTAATTTTGGTAATTATGGTGGTACTTAATGAATACTTAGGTCTACTACGCTACTGTATTTTAATGTTGGTCATTATGGTGGTACTTAATGAATACTTAAGTCTACTACACTACTGTATTTTAATTTTGGTAGTTATGGTGGTACTTAATGAATACTTGGGTCTACTACGCTACTGTATTTTAATTTTGGTAATTATGGTGGTACTTAATGAATACTTAGGTCTACTACGCTACTGTATTTTAATGTTGTCATTATGGTGGTACTTAATGAATACTTAGGTCTACTACACTACTGTATTTTAATGTTGGTCATTATGGTGGTACTTAATGAATTCTTAGGTGTACTACGCTACTGTATTTGATTGTTGTCATGATGGTAGTACTTAATGAATACTTAGGTCTACTACACTACTGTATTTTAATTTTGGTAATTATGGTGGTATTTAATGAATACTTAGGTCTACTATAATCCTGTATTTTAATGTTGGTCAATATGGTGGTACTTAATGAATAGTTTGAGAATGAATGCAAACTCAATGAAAACCACATGAAAACAAAATCCGCTTTTACAAAAAAAAGACAATAATGCTGAATTTGGGACGTAACTGTGCTCGTTTATGTGCTTGTTGCAGAAAACAGAAAACACGTGGCCTAAGTATTCATTAAGTACCATCATAATGACAACATTAAAATACAGTAGCGTAGTAGGCCCAAGTATTCATTAAGTACCACCATAATGACAACATTAAAATACAATCGCGTAGTAGGCCCAAGTATTCATTAAAAACAAAGCAGATGTTTTTTTTGACAAGTATATTTCATATTTTGAGCCACTGTAACATTAGACACAGTTTGAACAGTAACACTGTGTTGGAATATTTTAATTAAGGGATTATTGGATGAAGCCCACGTTCCACCTGTGGGGTCACTAATTTACATGACTACTAAAATGGGCCAAAACATGACCACAAGTAAAGAATAGTGCAGTTATACACAAAAAAAAAATTGTCTTTATCGTCTTTTTTTGGAAAAGCGGATTTTGTTTTCATGTGGTTTTCATTGAGTTTGCATTCATTCTCAAACTTTTTTCAACAAGTACCACCTTAAAAAAAACTCGGCTCTCCAAGTATCACCATAATGACCAACATTAAAATGCAGTAGCGTAGTAGGCCTTAAGTATTCATTAAAAACAAGGTAGAGGTTTTATTTAACAAGCATATTTCATATTTTTGGCCACTGTAACATTACAGAGTTTTAACAAAAATGCAAATATACTACCTTTTTAAATATAATGTAAAACATTTTTTATTTTTTGTGTATAACTGCACTATTCTGTACTTGTGGTCATGTTTTGGCCCATTTTAGTAGTCATGTAAATTAGTGACCCCACAGGTGGAACGTGGGCTTCATCCAATAATCCCTTAATTAAAATATTCCAACACAGTGTTACTGTTCAAACTGTGTGTATAGTTACAGTGGCCCAAAATATGAAATATACTTGTCAAATAAAACCTCTGCCTTGTTTTTTAATGAATACTTGGGCCTACTACGCTACTGTATTTTAATGTTGTCATTATGGTGGTACTTGGAGAGCCAAGTGTTTTCTGTTTTCTGCAAACAAGCACAAAAACGAGCACAGTTACGTCCCAAATTCAGCATTATTGTCTTTCTTGTAAAAGCGGACTTTGTTTTCATGTGGTTTTCATTGAGTTTGCATTCATTCTCAAACTTTTTCCACCAAGTACCACCTTAAAAAAAAACTCGGCTCTCCAAGTACCACCGTAACGACCAACATTAAAATGCAGTAGCGTAGTAGGCCTAAGTATTCATTAAAAACAAGGCAGAGGTTTTATTTAACAAGCATATTTCATATTTTTGGCCACTGTAACATTACAGAGTTTTAACAAAAATGCAAATATACTACCTTTTTAAATAAAATGTAAAACATTTTTTATTTTTTGTGTATAACTGCACTATTCTGTACTTGTGGTCATGTTTTGGTCCATTTTAGTAGTCATCTAAATCAGTGACCCCACAGGTGGAACGTGGGCTTCATCCAATAATCCCTTAATTAAAATATTCCAACACAGTGTTACCGTTCAACCTGTGTGTAATGTTACAGTGGCCCAAAATATGAAATGTACTTGTCAAATAAAACCTCTGCCTTGTTTTTAATGAATACTTGGGCCTACTACGCTACTGTGCTTTAATGTTGTCATTATGGTGGTACTCGGAGAGCCAAGTGTTTTCTGTTTTCTGCAAACAAGCACAAAAACGAGCACAATGTTACGTCCCAAATTCAGCATTATTGTCTTTCTTGTAAAAGCGGATTTTGTTTTCATGTGGTTTTCATTGAGTTTGCATTCATTCTCAAACTTTTCCACCAAGTACCACCTTAAAAAAAACTCGGCTCTCCAAGTATCACCATAATGACCAACATTAAAATGCAGTAGCGTAGTAGGCCTTAAGTATTCATTAAAAACAAGGTAGAGGTTTTATTTAACAAGCATATTTCATATTTTTGGCCACTGTAACATTACAGAGTTTTAACAAAAATGCAAATATACTACCTTTTTAAATATAATGTAAAACATTTTTTATTTTTTGTGTATAACTGCACTATTCTGTACTTGTGGTCATGTTTTGGTCCATTTTAGTAGTCATCTAAATTAGTGACCCCACAGGTGGAACGTGGGTTTCATCCAATAATCCCTTAATTAAAATATTCCAACACAGTGTTACCGTTCAACCTGTGTGTATAGTTACAGTGGCCCAAAATATAAAATATACTTGTCAAATAAAACCCCTGCCTTGTTTTTAATGAATACTTGGGCCTACTACGCTACTGTGCTTTAATGTTGTCATTATGGTGGTACTCGGAGAGCCAAGTGTTTTCTGTTTTCTGCAAACAAGCACAAAAACGAGCACAATGTTACGTCCCAAATTCAGCATTATTGTCTTTCTTGTAAAAGCGGATTTTGTTTTCATGTGGTTTTCATTGAGTTTGCATTCATTCTCAAACTTTTTCCACCAAGTACCACCTTAAAAAAAACTCGGCTCTCCAAGTATCACCATAATGACCAACATTAAAATGCAGTAGCGTAGTAGGCCTTAAGTATTCATTAAAAACAAGGTAGAGGTTTTATTTAACAAGCATATTTCATATTTTTGGCCACGTAACAGTACAGAGTTTTAACAAAAATGCAAATATACTACCTTTTTAAATATAATGTAAAACATTTTTTATTTTTTGTGTATAACTGCACTATTCTGTACTTGTGGTCATGTTTTGGTCCATTTTAGTAGTCATCTAAATCAGTGACCCCACAGGTGGAACGTGGGCTTCATCCAATAATCCCTTAATTAAAATATTCCAACACAGTGTTACCGTTCAACCTGTGTGTAATGTTACAGTGGCCCAAAATATGAAATGTACTTGTCAAATAAAACCTCTGCCTTGTTTTTAATGAATACTTGGGCCTACTACACTACTGTGCTTTAATGTTGTCATTATGGTGGTACTCGGAGAGCCAAGTGTTTTCTGTTTTCTGCAAACAAGCACAAAAACGAGCACAATGTTACGTCCCAAATTCAGCATTATTGTCTTTCTTGTAAAAGCGGATTTTGTTTTCATGTGGTTTTCATTGAGTTTGCAGTCATTCTCAAACTTTTTCCACCAAGTACCACCTTAAAAAAAACTCGGCTCTCCAAGTATCACCATAATGACCAACATTAAAATGCAGTAGCGTAGTAGGCCTTAAGTATTCATTAAAAACAAGGTAGAGGTTTTATTTAACAAGCATATTTCATATTTTTGGCCACTGTAACATTACAGAGTTTTAACAAAAATGCAAATATACTACCTTTTTAAATATAATGTAAAACATTTTTTATTTTTTGTGTATAACTGCACTATTCTGTACTTGTGGTCATGTTTTGGTCCATTTTAGTAGTCATCTAAATCAGTGACCCCACAGGTGGAACGTGGGCTTCATCCAATAATCCCTTAATTAAAATATTCCAACACAGTGTTACCGTTCAACCTGTGTGTAATGTTACAGTGGCCCAAAATATGAAATGTACTTGTCAAATAAAACCTCTGCCTTGTTTTTAATGAATACTTGGGCCTACTACGCTACTGTGCTTTAATGTTGTCATTATGGTGGTACTCGGAGAGCCAAGTGTTTTCTGTTTTCTGCAAACAAGCACAAAAACGAGCACAATGTTACGTCCCAAATTCAGCATTATTGTCTTTCTTGTAAAAGCGGACTTTGTTTTCATGTGGTTTTCATTGAGTTTGCTGTCATTCTCAAACTTTTTCCACCAAGTACCACCTTAAAAAAAACTCTGCTCTCCAAGTAGGTAATGACCAACATTAATATGCAGTAGCGTAGTAGGCCTAAGTATTCATTAAAAACAAGGCAGAGGTTTTATTTAACAAGTATATTTCATATTTTTGGCCACTGTGTTTGAATATAGGAACATAAAAGACTGTACTTAAATCAAGTGATTATTTGGCGTACCAGACTTTGGACCATGGCACAGTTTGAAAAAAATCTATAGATTGTATTATAAAGGAGTCAAAAACCCTGTGATAATACGGAACAGTGTGAATATATTTAGAATATTTTTCTTTCCACGCAGTGACTTCTCATCTGGTGTCACCTCTCCTGGGTGTGTGTGCGCGCGCATTCCTCTTCACACAATTCCACTGCGCCCTTTGACATCCACGCAGTGACGCGCAGGCAGTTGTCACCAAAGTGACAGGCGACAGCTGAGTCCATACATCTGGAGTGGGGTGGTGGGGGTTAGGGGGTGTGGGGGTGTCCACGCACACTTCCACACCACCGCTAAAGAGTTTCCGCTTATTTCCCCCAGCCTTTTGCGCCTTGACGCGCAGGGAAAGTGAAAGGATGTCTCAGCGCGCACAGTGGATTATTAAAGTACATGACGTCACACGCCTGAAATGACCGTGAAAAAGTGTAATATTCTCCTCCACTCACCTCCAAAGTGTTCAAACTGAGGGTATCCAATGCCAATAGTTCCTGAAAAGCGATCCACGCTGCGTCTCATGAGTTGTGCGCACAGCCAAAAAAAAAAAGTGCCGCAGTAGAGAGGTCCACCTCGGCCGCGCTGTCACATCTCCCGCTACTTGAGCGACCCACGCTGCGGCTCTTTGCTGTGGAGCTGCTGCGTGCTCGTTGGAGAGACTCCTTCGGAGCGGCTCCCCCTCCTGTCGGCTTAAACAAGCACGCACCCCTCCCCCGCGTCCACCCACTCCCACGCCCGTCCCGCAGAGAAGGCGCTGTCACTTCACTCTTGCGTCGACGGGGAAATTTATTGTGCAATGTATGCGCACTTGACCGATTATCACCATAAATCAGGGGTGTCCAAACTTTTTCCACTGAGGGCCGCACACTGAAAAATCAAAGTAAGCGGGGGCCATTTTGATATTTTTTTATTTAAAAAACCAATACAATATATGTATAAAAAATATACATTTAGGCCTCCACTCAAGCTTGATCCCGGGTACCCCAAAGGGTTTTGGTCAAAAAAATATAAAGAATGTGTCATTATTCAGTATTATTATTTTTATTATTATTCAAGTTTTAAATCTCTAGATCAGGGGTCACTAACGCGGTGCCCGCGGGCACCAGGTAGCCCGTAAGGACCAGATGAGTAGCCCGCTGGCCTGTTCTAAAAATAGCTCAAATAGCAGCACTTACCAGTGAGCTGCCTCTATTTTATAAATTTTATTTATTTACTAGCAAGCTGGTCTCGCTTTGCCCGACATTTTTAATTCTAAGAGAGACAAAACTCAAATAGAATTTGAAAATCCAAGAAAATATTTTAAAGACTTGGTCTTCACTTGTTTAAATAAATTCATTAATTTTTTTACTTTGCTTCTTATAACTTTCAGAAAGACAATTTTAGAGAAAAAATACAACCTTAAAAATGATTTTAGGATTTTTAAACACATATACCCTTTTACCTTTTAAATTCCTTCCTCTTCTTTCCTGACAATTTAAATCAATGTTCAAGTAAATTTATTTTTTTTATTGTAAAGAATAATAGATACATTTTAATTCAATTCTTCATTTTAGCTTCTGTTATTTCAACGAAGAATATTTGTGAAATATTTCTTCAAACTCATGATTAAAATTCAAAAAAATTATTCTGGCAGATCTAGAAAATCTGTGGAATCAAATTTGAATCTTATTTCAAAGTCTTTTGAATTTATTTTAAAATTTTCTGGAAAATCTAGAAGAAATAATGATTTGTCTTTGTTAGAAATATAGCTTGGTCCAATTTGTTATATATACTAACAAAGTGTAGATTGGATTTTAACCTATTTAAAACATGTCATCAAAATTCTAAAATTAATCTTAATCAGGAAAAATTACTAATGATGTTCCATAAATTATTTTTTTAATTTTTTCAAAAAGATTCAAATTAGCTAGTTTTTCTCTTCTTTTTTTCGGTTGAATTTTGAATTTTAAAGAGTCGAAATTGAAGATTAACTATGTTTCAAAATTTAATTGTCATTTTTTTCGTGTTTTCTCCTCTTTTAAACCGTTCAATTAAGTGTGAATATCATTAATTATTAATAATAACATAGAGTTAAAGGTAAATTGAGCAAATTGGCTATTTCTGGCAATTTATTTAAGTGTGTATCAAACTGGTAGCCCTTCGCATTAATCAGTACCCAAGAAGTAGCTCTTGGTTTCAAAAAGGTTGGTGACCCCTGCTCTAGATAAACATTAGGTCTACCTGTCAATATAACGTTTTCAAAGATTTAAGCTGTATGCTCTTTTTGTCAAAGAAAACCCAGTTTTTTATGGAAAAAACACAAAATATACAATATTTTCACCCAATACAATTTTTAAATGGAATATTTGACATTATATAATAATTGGAGCCTTAAAGGCCTACTGAAATGAATTTTTTTTATTTAAACGGGGATAGCAGATCCATTCTATGTGTCATACTTGATCATTTCGCGATAATACCATATTTTTGCTGAAAGGATTTAGTAGAGAACAACGACGATAAAGTTCGCAACTTTTGGTCGCTAATAAAAAAAAGCCTTGCCCCTACCGGAAGTAGCGTGACGTCACAAGCTGGAGTGCTGCTCACATTTCCCCATTGTTTACACCAGCAGCGAGAGAGATTCGGACCGAGAAAGCGACGATTACCCCATTAATTTGAGCGAGGATGAAAGATTTGTGGTTGAGGAAAGTGAGAGTGAAGGACTATAGTGCAGTGCAGGACGTATCTTTTTTCGCTCTGACCGTAACTTAGGTACAAAGGTTCATTGGATTCCACACTTTCTCCTTTTTCTATTGTGGATCACGGATTTGTATTTTAAACCACCTAGGATACTATATCCTCTTGAAAATGAGAGTCGAGAACGCGAAATGGACATTCACAGTGACTTTTATCTCCACGACAATACATCGGCGAAACACTTTAGCTACGGAGCTAACTTGATAGCATCGGGCTCAAATGCAGATATAAACAAAAGAAATAAACCCCTGACTGGAAGGATAGACAGAAAATCAACAATACTATTAAACCCTGGACATGTAAATACACGGTTAATGCTTTCCAGCTTGGCGAAGTTTAACAATGCTGTTGCTAACGACGCCATTGAAGCTAACTTAGCAACGGGACCTCACAGAGCTATGATAAAAACATTAGCGTTCCACGTACGCCAGCCAGCCCTCATCTGCTCATCAACACCCGTGCTCACCTGCGTTCCAGCGATCGACGGAAGGACGAAGGACTTCACCCGATCATTCGTGCGGTCGGCTAGCGCGTCTGCTATCCAAGTCAAAGTCCTCCTGGTTGTGTTGCTGGAGCCAGCCGCTAATACACCGATCCCACCTACAACTTTCTTCTTTGCAGTCTTCATTGTTCATTAAACAAATTGCAAAAGATTCACCAACACAGCTGTCCAGAATACTGTGGAATTTTGAGATGAAAACAGAGCTTTTTTGTATTGGATTCAAAGGTGTACCAATAGTTCCGTTTAACTAGTGACGTCACTCGCATACGTCATCATACGAAGATGTTTTCAACCGGAAGTTTAGCGGGAAATTTAGAATTGCACTTTATAAGTTAACCCGGCCGTATTGGCATGTGTTGCAATGTTAAGATTTCATCATTGATATATAAACTATCAGACTGCGTGGTCGGTAGTAGTGGGTTTCAGTAGGCCTTTAAAAAGGTCAATAACTCATAACACCATGGATTTTAATTCATTATTATTTTTTGAGCAATGACACTTAAAAACAAATCACACTAACATTATTGGGGATCCAAAAGGGTCCTACTCATTAAAGTGTTAAAAAATAAATTATACATTTTTTTTACTGTTTACTTTTAACACAATAATCTCAATAATCTCAACTTCAGATCTATCCGCCAATCATACATTTTATTTTTGTTTATGTTTTTTGTTTGTTCGTTTGAGGCCCTTCTTTAAAAAAACCGCTCAGTTTTTTATATGGCAAACACAAAATATGCAACATTTTCCCCCAAAAATATCTCAAAGTGGAATATTTAATGTGACGTAATTGGAGCCTTGAATAGGTCAATAATTCATAATGACATTGATTTTGGTTCATTATTATTTTTTAAAGAAATAAACAGCCTGCATGGCAGCTTTGTGTTATTAGAGTAAACATAGCAACATTTTCTTGTTACATTTCACCTGTTTGCTCTTTTGTACCATTTTTTATGTTTTTAGTTTTTTCCAATAGTATTTTTAAAATGTGCCGTGGAGCTGTTAAAAAATTACCTGTGGGCCGCAAATGGCCCCCGGGCCGCACTTTGGACACCCCTGCCATAAATGATCCTTGTCAATAGATTTGGCCACTTCTTCAAGAGGAACTGCACTTTAAAAAAATTTTTTTGCCTATCATTCCCCAAAAATGGTACTCAAGTAAGAGTACCGATACTTAAAAATAATGTAACTCAAGTAAAAGTATTTATAACTAGATTAAGCAATTCCTGAAGGAATTGCATGGGAATGCTCCAATGCTGAAGTTGAACGGAAATGCTGACAGGATGTAGTATGAACGTAAGAATAGTTTGAATTTTGAAATGGTTTGAATGTTGAAGAGTTTGAATTTCCAGGAAAACCTGAATTTGGTTTGAAACTTGGGAAAGTTTTAGTTTGAATGTCCAGTATGAGTGGAATGTGTTGATGTTGGAATTGGTTTGAATAGGTTGAAAAATGTGAAAGAAGTCATCGCACTAAAAAAGGTAGGAAAAAAACAGGAATCCCCGGCAATTTGTTGAACGTGGAAAAATGGTAGTTTGAATTTCTAGGATGAATTGAATGTGTTGAAGGTATAAAACACAGGTGTCAAACTCAAGGCCCGGGGGCCCATTCTGGCCCGCCACATTATTTTATGTGGCCCGCAAAAGCCTGGGAATAATATGCGTTAATAAAATGCTTGATCTTTTCTAACTAAATATGTTTGTTCTTTCCCTTCTGACATTACAAATAATGTACTGCATGCAATCTTTTAAAATGTAATATTATCAAAATCAATATATTATCATGTATTCCAAAAATATGTTTTTTTAAAATAAAGGTAAATACTGTACTTTGCTTGACTTACGATTTCAAATCAAATCATCAATCAAATTGTAGACTGTAAAATTGACAATAGATTTTACGGTTAAATTCCGCCGACTGTGTTTTTTTGCAGTAAAGTCAACTTTGGTATATGTTTTTTTCCATATACAGTAAGACACTAAAACATTAAAATACACACAAAAAAAACATTAAAACTACAAGATTTTACGGTTTATAAAAACAACTGGCAGCTCTGTTACTTGAATTTTACCGCTAAAAACGGTGGTATTGTTTTTCCATTCCATTTATTCAATTTTGTTATATGCTGTAAAAAACCCACTGCTTTTACTGTAAAATTCTGGTGACTGAGCTGCCAGTTTTTAAAGTAAAATGTAAATATTTTTTTTGTGCAGCTTATTGTTAATGTATTATATATATGTATGTATACATGCATGAATCCCATGAAGAGCAGGGAAACCTGCGAAACAGGCTTGTAGGGATGAAATAGCCTCTGTTTTTTCCTGACCTAACGTATACATGTATATTCATATATTACTCATTGTTAAAAGCGGCCTTTTGAGGGCAACCATAACTGCGATGTGGCCCTCAATGAAAACGAGTTTGACACCCAAAACGTGAATTCTGGGAATTTCTGGAATTTTTTTTAACTTTGAAAAATTACAGTTTGAATTTTCATTATGGTGGAATATGTTGAAGGTGGAATAGTTTGAATCGGTTAAAAAATGTGGGAATTGTGGAAGTTTGAAAAATGGATAATTAATTAATTTTGAATGGGGAAAATGTTCCTAAAAACTGGGAATTCTAGGAAATCTGGGAATTTTTTTTTTTAGAATTGTTGAAAGGGAGCATTTTCTGAACAGGCTGAATATTTTGAAGTTGGAATGGTTTGAATCGGACAAAAATTGTGGGAGTTGGGGAACTTTGAAACATTTATTTCACAGGAAATTTCATGGAAATTTTAGAATTTCAGGAAAAGTGGGATTAAAAAAAAAAAAACTAAACAAATTTGAATGTTCTGAATGAGTTGAAATGGTTGGTGTTGGAATTTTTCAAATCGGTCAAGAAATGTTGAAGTAGTAAAATTTTTAATCGAGAAATGGTATTACGGAATTCCTAGAATTTGGGGAAAACCGGGAATTTTTACAGTTCAAAAATCAACTTTGTTTTTTGTCCTAATTAAGAGGAATGATTTTACCGTGGAAAGGTTGAAGTGGGTTGAACAATGTGGAAGTAGTAGTCGACAGAATAAAGGGTGAAAAAACGTTAATTCTGTGAATTTCTGGAAGTTTTTTTAACTTTGAAAATTAATAGTGGAAGTTTGAAAAATGGCCAATTCATTTTGAATGGGAAAAATGTCCTGGAAAACCTGGAATACTGGGAAATCTTGGAATTTTTGGAATGTGTCAATGGAAAGCCCGCGATTCTTGAATAGGCTGAACAGTTTGAAGTTGGAACCGTTTGAATCGGATTAAAAATGTGAAAAGTAGAGTGCGCCAAAACCTGGAAAAGAAGAAGAAATAGATGAATTTTAGTGTAGAAAACATATGTGTGAATGCTTTGGAACATTCACACAATTATACTTGAGTAAGAGTAAGTAAGTATTTTGTGAAATAACTACTCAAGTATTGTGAGTAATTTCTGATTTTTTAGTAGTTATTGTGTGAATGCGCCAAAGGATTTACACATACTTCAATGTCAATCAATCAATCAATGTTTATTTATATAGCCCTAAATCACAAGTGTCTCAAAGGGCTGCACAAGCCACAACGACATCCTCGGTACAGAGCCCACATACTTCTTCTTCTCCAGATTTTGGCGCGCTCTACTTCCCACATTTTTCACTCGATTCAAACTGTTCCAACTTCAAACTGTTCGGGAATCGCGGGCTTTCCCTTGACAAATTTGAAAAATTCCCAGATTTCCCAGAATTCAAAGTTTTCCGGGACATTTTTCCCATTCAAAATGAATTGGCCCTTTTTCAAACTTCTACCATTTCCACATTTTTCAACCTATTCAAACCATTTCACCTTCAACACATTCCACCATTCTGGAAATTCAAACTATCATTTTTCCAAGTTCAAAAAAGTTCCAGGATTTTCCAGAATTCCTGCTTTTTCAAAGCCCTATTTCCACCCTTTTTTCTGGCGACTACTCCTTCCACATTTTCCAACACATTTCAACCGTTCCACTGTCAAAAAATTCATTTTAATCAGGACAAAAAAACAAACTTGTTTTTTGAACTGGAAAATTTCCCAGTTTTCCTGAAATTTCAGGAATTCTGTAGTACCATTTCTCAATTCAACATGGTACGACTTCAACATTTCTCGACCGATTTGAAAAATTTCAACAACCGCCCATTTCAAGTCATTCAGACAATTCAAGTTTTTACCGTTTTCAAAAAAAGTCCCACTTTTCCCGAAATGCCCAATTTTTCAGAATTTTCCATTGAAATCAATAAGACATTCTTCAAAGTTCCACAATTCTCAAATCTTTCATCTGATTCAAACTGTTCCAGCTTCAAAATATTCAACCTGTTCAGGAATTGTGTGCTCTACTTCAACAATTCTAAAAAAATTCCCGGATTTCCCATAATTCCTTTATTTTTTGCATTTTCCCCATTCAAAATGAATTGGCCATTATTCAAACTTCCACAATTCCCACATTCTTCAACCGATTCAAACCATTCTACCTTTAACACATTGAACTCATCCTGGACATTCAAACTACCATTTTTCCACATTCAACAAATCTCTAGGAATTCCCGTTTTTTGGTAACCTATTTCCACCCTTCTTAAGTTCGACTACTCCTTTCATATGTTTCAACCCATTTCAACCATTCCACCGTCAAAACCATCCTCATATTCAGGACAAACACCAAATTGGTTAAGGAACTAAAAAAATTCCCGGTTTTCCCGAAATTCTAGGAATTTCTCAATTAAAAACTGTTACTGATTCAACATTTCTTGACCGATTTAAACAATTCCAACACCAGCCAATTCAGCTCATCCAGGACATTCATGCTCCTAATCATTTTTTTAAAAATCCCGCTTTTCCCAAAATTCCCAAATTTCCAGGAAGTTCCCATTGAAATTAATGGGACATATTTCTAAGTTGTACAATCCCCACATTTTTCAACCTATTTAAACCATTCCAACATCAACACATATCTCATTCTGGACATTCAAACTAACACTTTCCCAAGTTCCAAACCAAATTCCGGTTTCCCTGGAAATTCTGACATTTCAACATTCAAAACATTCCAACATTCAAACTATTTCAGCGTTTAAACAATTTCAACATTTAAACCATTTCTACATTCATCCTACGTTCCATTAGCATTTCAGTTCAGCGTTAGCTTTTCAACATTCAAACCATTCCAACATTCAAACTATTCTTACATTCATACTACATTCTGTCAGCATTTCACTTCAACTTCAGCACTGGAGAATTCACACGCAGTTCCTTCAGGAATTGCCTCTTCTAGTTGGAAGTAGAATTCCCATTTCTACTGATAGATGATGATATAAATGTTATTTTTACTAATTTGAAAGTAATCGTTGAAGATTTTTTTGCTGCCTTGTCTGACGTCATGTCACTTTTTACAGTCAGTACGTTTCTAAGCCCTAAATGAGTCTGATTTGTCAAATAATTCAGTTTTTTCTATTTCCTCAGCTACATGTGACATTCTAGTTTCCATGCTCTTAATGTGACTGATGGCCATACGCAGTAGGCCTCTCGTATGCTAGGGGGCGATTGTGGTCATTTCATCTTATTTAGCTATATTAGATGTAAATACAATAGAAGAAGATAATGCTACATGCTAACAAACTAGCGCTAGTAACTTTATAGCTATGGATCTAACAGAGAAGTACAACTTTCCAGTGCTTTTTGATGTTGTTGATAATGTGTTAATGTGTTTAAATGACACTTTTGGTTATTAGAATAATCAGAAACATACAAAAATATCGCTTTTTTACTGTTTTAGGAGGTTGCTGTTCAGCAGTTGTCTCAAACAGCCGGAATGTGCTGGTGTCATGTCATGTAATAAAAGTGTCTTATTTGGGAACATTCTGACACTTATTAAACAAGTAAGTCGGTCTATTTTATCATATACTTTAAAAATACTGACCTATTTCAGCTCCCTATAGCTGTACTTTGTGATTGTTTGATTGGTGAAATGGAATCAAACGTCACTACTGCTTACGTTGCAGTGGTGTGCCGTCAGGGCCAGCAAGGCCTTCTCTGCTGGCCTAACATAACCAGAAATCATGATCATAATTAAAGATGTAATTATTTTTTTATTTACTTTCCCTAAATATCTAAAATGATTCATATTCTCTTCACGTCATATTATGCTCCTTCCAGTGCTGTTGTTTTTAGTTTTAGTTTGTATCCAATCAGAACTCAGTTAGCTTATGTTGCCATGCTGTACCAAATCTGCCAGAGGCCTTTAGAATCAACAATGCGGGCGTCCGTGCACTGTAAGTGATCGGGGACATAGACATGATACACAATTGCGATAGCCAATCAAATCACGAGTTGTTGTCACTAAGACCTTCTAGCTTGCCTAAGGTTGAACATGACATTTACGCGTCCTGTGATTGGATACTCACCGGGACTGTTAGCGGATGAATTTGAGAACAAATAGAGTTGAGAGACAGTTGCGATAGCCAATCAGATCACAAGTTGTTGACAGTAGCCTATCTAAGTAGCCTGATGTTAACGAGACTGTGATTGGATACTCACTTGTCATTCCAAAGTGAGTATCCAATAACAACAGCCATACAGGTCACACTGAGGGTAGCCGTATAAACAACTTTAACACTTTTACAAATATGCGCCACACTGTGAACCCACACCAAACAAGAATGACAAACACATTTCGGGAGAACATCGGCACCGTAACACAACATAAACACAACAGAACAAATACCCAGAACCCCTTGCAGCACTAACTCTTCCCGGACGCTACAATATACACCCCCCGCTACCACCTACCTCAACCCCGCCCACCTCAACCTCCTCATGCTCTCTCAGGGAGAGCATGCCTCAAATTCCAAGCTGCTGTTTTGAGGCATGTTAAAAAAAATAATACACTTTGTGACTTCAATAATAAATATGGCAGTGCCATGTTGGCATTTTTTTCCATAACTTGAGTTGATTTATTTTGGAAAACCTTGTTACATTGTTTAATGCATCCAGCGGGGCATCACAACAAAATTAGGCATACTAATGTGTTAATTCCACAACTGTATATATCGGTATCGGTTGATATCGGAATCGGTAATTAAGAGTTGGACAATATCGTAATATCGGATATCGGCAAAAAAGCCATTATCGGACATCTCTAGCTACTACCCACCTCTGCATGTCAATCTTGGTGAGTGACAGTCTATTCATGAGCAATAAGCTGATGGGTGCATATTGTTCTTTCAATGATCAAACAATCTAACACTGTAAAGGTTGCAACTTCATGCTGATATTTTCATCTCCATGTGAAGTCATGTGATATTTTCTTCTCTCTTGTCTGTTCCTCTCACAGTCACCGCGAATATGATATTTACACTTCTTTGCGGTTCATGCAACAATACTCCTGTTTACGGTAGGCCGGAAGATGTAATGCATCTCCCCACCACACCCACTAATTATGACACAAAAGCAAAGATGAGATGATTTTGCTGCCATTGACTCGACATTCTTTGCGTGACTGTGCTGACATTGTGTGGTGTACGTGACCCGACCACATCAAGAGGGGCTCCTGTTAGGCCGGGAATAACAACTCCTGTTTAGAAGCTACTTAAAAAATGCATTTGATGGAGCGTACGCCAGCGTTGATTAGATTGCGTACCCTTTGACCTTTACCGCGCTCTCTCTTAAACCCGACATCTGCACCTGACTTGTTTGTGACCCAAATGAACGTCACGTCACGTCTTGTGGGATGCCGAGTGTGAAAATTAAATCACAATTTTCTAGCTCATATATTTTGAATATTTAGCTCACTTTTCTTACTTTGTTTACATTTAAATCACATTTTTAACGTTTAGATTCATTTGGACTTAGACTTATACAAACTTTATTGATCCACAAGGGAAAGTGTTCCACGCAGTTACTCAGTTACAAAGGTTGGAAAGGCTAAGGATAGAAAGGATAATGCAGGTATTAATGCCTGGTTCACACCAACGGCGCTTGCCACGCTTTAAAGCGGCGAGCAAAGCGCCGTCATTTTTGTCAATTTTTCCACGAATATCCCGATCTCCGAAGTAATGTTATGCTTTGATACGCTCTGATACGAATTATTTCCCGCTTTGTTACCGTTCCTCACGATTTGATGCCGCTTTGATACGCTTTAAATCACGCTTTGATACGTTTTATTACGCTTTATCAGCCCTTTGAGACACTTGTGATTTAGGGCTATATAAATAAACATTGATTGATTGATTGATATTGAACTTTATTACGCTTTGATGCGATTATTATTTTGTGAATTTGATGAATAAATTGCGTGCGCACACATAATATAATAAAAAAGAGAAATATGACAAAAAAATAAGAAAAAAATGTGAAAAACTCAGTATACTCAGTTTTCCCCACATTTTTTAGATTTATCTATTTATTTGATTTCTCTTTTTGTTTTATTATATACAAGATAAAACACATAATGTAATAAAAAAGAGAAATATGATAAACAAATAAGTAAAAAAAAATGTGAAAAACTCAGTATACTAAGTTTTCCCCACATTTTTTAGATTTATCTATTTATTTGATTTCTCTTTTTGTTTTATTATATACAAGATAAAACACATAATGTAATAAAAAAGAGAAATATGATAAACAAATAAGTAAAAAAAAATGTGAAAAACTCAGTATACTAAGTTTTCCCCACATTTTTTAGATTTATCTATTTATTTGATTTCTCTTTTTGTTTTATTATATAGAAGATAAAACACATAATGTAATAAAAAAGAGAAATATGCTAACAAATAAGTACAAAAAAGTGTGAAAAACTCAGTATACTGTTTCCCACACATTTTTTATATTCATTTATTTTTTCAATTCCTCTTTTTTTCCCGTTATATTATGTTTTATATCTTAATTTCTTTTATTTCTTTGTCATCTTAATAAATATCTATCTTTCATTTCTTATGCTAGTTGACAATAATAAAGGCATTTCTTTTAAACGTAACATATTTTCTTTATTATTAAGGAAGATGTTATCAACATGTACAGCAAGCAACAAACTTGACCAAACAAAAAAGCACAAATAGTATCACTGTTCACCAATCAGGTTACATAATGTGGGGTTCATATGACAAAGGGTACATTATGTTGTATGAGATGATACAAGAGAGTGGATCAACATTGTCCACAAAGTAGAAAGTTTTAAGAACCATTTTTGTTTACATTTTCGTACAGAAAAATTATAGACAGTAATGTCAAACTGTAACATCAAACAGCAAACTCACAGAAGTACAGAAACAATGATCATCGTATAATAAAGGCAATGATGCAAAAGAGAATGGATTTGTAATCCTGTGTTGGTTTTACATAAAGTTTCAATGTCACTAGTCAATATCACAGTCACTTCCTATTTGTAGTTGTAGACTTGGGTCCGTGCTTTGAACCAAGATCTGTTAAGCTTTCCTACGCTTTGAGTCAAGCTTTGCTGAGCTTTGTCATGCTTTGTCACACTTTGATACGCTCTCGGCGCTTTATTCCATTCTTGACAGAGCGCCAAATTTTTTTAAACAGTTTAAAAATTTTTGGCGATCTTGCCGCATGTCCCGCTTCGCTACAAACTTTCCATTACGACCCTCACGCTTTAATCACGCTTTGTTACGCTTTAACGCCCCTTTGCATGCCACTTTGCATGCCACTTTAAAGCGCCGTCAAAGCGCCGTTGGTGTGAACCTAGCATAAGTAGACTAAAAATGTACCATAGTAGCAATACAAAATATAACATATATGTAATGTTTACGTATTATATATACAGTATATAATATATACTGATATATTATATTATATTATATTTTTATATAATATATACAATATATAACAAATCCCAATTACCATGTACAATGTTACAGTATATGTAACAGCTGCAGGAAAAAAAAAGGGCAGCATAAAATAGAGAGTAGATCCAGCAGAAAATAAACATTATAAACAAAGAGAGGTAGCTAACATAGAAGCGGTCAGGTAATAGACAGATATCATCTATTGCTGTATGGCGAGTGATTATACAGCTGGATGGAGTGCAGAATGAAGGAGTTCTTGCATCGAACACTGTGGGGAAGAAGCTGAAGGAGCCTGTTGGAGTATGAACTCCGCTGTCCCTCAATTGTCTGGTGGAGTGGGTGGGCAGGATTGTCCATGATGGCGAGCAGTTTGTCCAACGTCCTCCTGTCCATCACTGACACAAACGCCTCCAACTGCATGCCAATAGTTTAGCCGGCTTTCCGGATCAGTTTGTCAATCCGGTTTAAGTCCCTTTTGCTGGTGCTGCTGCCCCAACAAACCACTGCAAAGTACAGGGCACTGGCCACAACATTTTTCTTCACATTTGAGGTAAAACATTAAATGGTGAATCTATATGTTAAATCTAAATTTAAATGTTAAATATAAATGTGGAATCTGATTGTAAATATACATTGTTAAATCTAAATATGAACGTTGAATTTGAAATATACATGTTGAATCTAGATCTAAATGTTAAGTATAACAGTGACATTTTAAATATGAATGTTAAATGTAAATATTAAATATGATTATAAAATTTAAATATAAATGTGAAGTATAAATGTTGGATATAAATCTAAACATTAAATGTAAGTATACATGTTAAATCTAAATATAGATGTTACAATTTAAATCCAATGTTAAACAGGCATGTGATTTTTCCGTCCATAGTTGGAAATACGTCTTTTTTATCTCTGTACAAATATAAAAAAAATATTTTTAGTTTTTTCCGACCTACAATGTCTGTTAAAATCTTGATCCGTCTCACGCCAACTACTACGGTTTTCCCCGTAATGAGTACAGTTTTTGATCATCCAGTGGTAAAAACTACGGTTTTCCATTAAAAATGATTAACTTGCTGAATTTCCCCCAGGGATCAATAAAGTACTTTCTATTCTATTCTATTCTTAAAAATCAAAGCCACGTAGCGAAGCAACTCCCAAGGGCAGGGGACGACATATTGATCAATGATGATTTCTCCGGCGCCCCCCGCGACCCCGAAGGGAATAAGCGGTAGAAAATGGATGGATGGATGGATGATTTGTTGGTTTACGTATAAGAAAATCCATGCTTGGTTGGTTGGTTTACTATGATGAGTCACGATTGGTTAAGATTAGGGCAAAACATTACGGACAGGCCAATCAGAGGCAAGATAGGGCAGGTCATCGAACCAGGAAGAGAAATCACAACAGACATCCCAAATCAATCATCAATCAATCAATGTTTATTTATATAGCCCTAAATCACAATGACGGCGAGAGAGTCGGAGAAGACAAGAGGGAATATTTAAGCGGGCGACCTGGTTGGACCTGGCTTATTTTCAGTCTTTGTCATCAGGTTCATATCACATGCCTGGTTAAATCAAAATATAAATGTTAAATCTAATTATTAAATATAAATGTTACATTGAAATATAAATGTAAGATCTAAATATTAGATATAAATGATACATATACATTTAAAAGTAACATTTTAAATATTAATGTTTAATATGAATGTTAAATTTAAAAATTCAATGTAAAAATTAAATTTTATATATAGATGTTAAACATAAATCATCCTCGGCTGGGACGCCCGGGCGAGGTTGCCTGATGATTAAAGATCCAAAATACACCCTCCACCCCGAGTGTATCATTAATGACGTGTCCAAGTATCACCTTTAAGGTGTATTAGAGTTCTAATGTTAAATCCAAATATTAAATATAAATGTTAAATATTAATTTAATTGTAAAATTTTAAATATTAATGTTGAATCTGAATATAATGTTAAAGGCCTACTGAAATGAATTTTTTTTTACTTAAACGGGAATAGCAGATCCATTCTATGTGTCATACTTGATCATTTCGCGATATTGCCATATTTTTGCTGAAAGGATTTAGTAGAGAAAATCGACGATATAGTTCGCAACTTTTGCTCGCTGATAAAAAAAAGCCTTGCCTGTACCGGAAGTAGCGTGACGTCACAGGAGCTAGTATTCCTCACAATTCCCCATTGTTTACAATGGAGCGAGAGATTCGGAGCGACAAAGCGACGATTACCCCATTAATTTGAGCGAGGATGAAAGATTCGTAGATGAGGAACGTTACAGTGAAGGACTAGAGAGGCAGTGATGGACGTATCTTTTTTCGCTCTGACCGTAACTTAGGTACAAGCTGGCTCATTGGATTCCACACTCTCTCCTTTTTCTATTGTGGATCACGGATTTGTATTTTAAACCACCTCGGATACTATATCCTCTTGAAAATGAGAGTCGAGCACGCGAAATGGACATTTAAAGTGACTTTTATCTCCACGAGAATACATCAGTGACACACTTAGCTACTGAGCTAACGTGATAGCATTGTTCTCAAATGAAGATAGAAACAAAATAAATAAACCCCTGACTGGAAGGATAGACAGAAGATCAACAATACTATTAAACCATGTACATGTAACTACACGGTTAAAAATTCTCAGCCTGGTAAGGCTTAACAATGCTGTTGCTAACGACGCTAAGGCTAATTTAGCAACTTAGCAACCGGACCTCACAGAACTATGATAAAAACATTAGCGCTCCACCTACGCCAGCCAGCCCTCATCTTCCCATCAACAGCCGTGCTCACCTGCGTTCCAGCGATCGACGGCGCGACGAAGGACTTCATCCGTGGGTTTGGCGGCAAGCATCGGCTAGGCGTAGTAAGTAGTCCGTGTTGTGTTGCTTTAAGTATTGTACTTAGCCGCTAATACACCGATCGATCCCACCTACAACGTTCTTCTTTGCAGCCTCCATTGTTCATTAAACAAATTGCAAAAGATTCACCAACACAGATGTCCACAATACTGTGGAATTTTGTCGAAGAAAACAAGAGGTTTCTGTATCGGGTTCGATGGGGTCCAACCACTTCCGTGGATTTTGTGACGTCACGCGCATAAATCATATCCAATGGAGTTTTTCAACCGGAAGTGTGGCGGGAATTTTAAAATTGCACCTTATAAGTTAACCCGGCCGTATTGGCATGTGTTTCAATGTTAAGATTTCATCATTGATATATAAACTATCCGACTGCGTGGTCGGTAGTAGTGGGTTTCAGTAGGCCTTTAAATGCTATATATAAATGTGAAATCTGAATAAAAATGTAAAATCTAAAACTAAATGTAAAATCTAAATCTCAAATCTGAATCTTACATCTAAATGTGTATGTCAAATATACAAATGTAAATGTTAAAAGTAAATATAGATGTTAAACATAAATCTAAATGTTAAATCTGAAAATGATACCTTAATATTAAATATAAATGTTGAATATACATTTAAATGTTAAAATTATAAATATTGATATTAAATCTAAATCTAATGTTAAATGAAATATATAAATGTGAAATATAAATATAAATATGAAATCTAAATCTTAAAGCTTAATCTTAAATCCAAACATGTATTTTAAATAAAAATTTTGAATTTAAAAATCAATATTAAATCTAAATGAAAATGTTAACTATAAACATTAAATTGAAATCTAGTGTTAAAAGCTAAATAAAAATGTTGAATCTAAAAAAATATTGCAAATTTTAAATATTTGAAATGAGTTTATTTCGGTCATATAATCAACCATTTTGTGTGATCAATTTAACAGCACAGATTATACATATTAACAATCATACATATACACACACAAAAAGGAAACAAATGGCAGAAAAAGGAATAGGCTGAAGCCAAGGCTTATATTTGCCTATCCTATACATTCACTGAAAATTAGATTGCCTGGAACATCAACGTTCAAAAAAATCAATGGGATGAAAGTAATTGTTACTATATTTTATAATTTTCCATTATTTCACCTTTCAAGGCTTTCTTAAACCTTAACAAAGAACTACATGTCTTCAACTCATCACTGAGCTTCTTCCACCATTTAACTCCTGAAACTGAAATACACTTATATTTTATATTCCTTCTTACTTTACATATTTCAAAAATCAATATCCCCGTAAATTATAGTTTTCTCCTCTTAATTTAAATAATCGAAGAATACAAGCTGAAAGGCTGTTGTTCTTTACTCCAAACATAATTTCCATTGTTTTTAAAAACACAATATCTGAACATTTTAACACATTAGAACTTATGAATAATGTATTATTCTAATTACCCTTTTTTGAAGTTTAATTATTGGGTCTATGTTTGTTTTATAAACATTTCCCCAAACTTCAACACAATATGTTAAATATGGAAAAATAAAAGAATAACATAACGTATGCAGACATTTCTTATTCAGCATGTGTCTTACTTTATAAATAATTGCAATGGATTTGGATATTTTTCCCTTTATATATTCAAACTGCGGTTTCCAACATAATTTATGATAAAATATTATTCCCAATAACTTAGTTTCATATACTCTATCAATTTCCACTTGATTTAATTTTAATTTTGCTTCACAATGTGTCCTTGCACCACTTAACACCATAAATTTAGTTTTCTTATCATTTAATGATAACTTATTAATATCAAACCATTTTTTTAGCTGAAGCAACTCAACCTCTATTATCCTCAACACTTCCTTCAAGTCTTCTCCTGAACAATATACATTTGTATCATCTGCAAACATAATACATTTCCATTTATTAGATACTGAACAAATATAATTTAAATAAAGTATACATAACTTATACCGAGCCTTGTGGAACCCCACAAGTTACTCTTCCTGGCTGTGATTTGTCTTATTAATTTCCACATATTGAGATCTATTTCAATGTTGAACACCCTCCAAAGAATAGCAGGAGGTAAAATCGTGTCATTGCTGACTGGACTGCAATTGATGTGAGGTGACGGTCAACTTTTAGTGACGCAGCACTGTGAAGCTGAATGACGTTTATTTACCATGACTGATGATTTGTTCCTTCAGGCAAAATGTCAACCGGCTGGACCTGAATGTTCCAAACATGTTGTATTTATGAAGTTGACCGAACGCATGACGCAACGTTAGACCATAAAAGATGTTTGTCATGTTGTGTCCGGTACTGGACATGCAGTAGTATCTAGTCCCTATACTTTTTAGTTTTAGTGAAATCTCTTTAAAGGCTGCGTTCACAATTGTCATGTTTGGGTCGGTTAAAACACAATTGATTGATTGATTGAAGCTTTTATTAGTAGATTGCACAGTACAGTTCATATTCCGTACAATTCACCACTAAATGGTAACACCCGAATAAGTGTGCATTTGATTATTTTATTTATTTGTACGTACGAATTGATGTACATATAGCTTGCTTCGAAATCATACAGTTAGGGGTGTAACGGTACGTGTATTTGTATTGAACCGTTTCGGTACAGGGGTTTCGGTTCGGTTCGGAGGTGTACCGAACGAGTTTCCACACGAACATATGAAGTAGCCGCCTAAGTTAAAGTCTTAACAAGCTGTTCCGCTTTCTGCCTCTTGTCTCTGCCAGTACTCTACACAGCACCCAGCATTGTCCCACCCACACAACCATCTGATTGGTTACACGCAGAGCGGTAACAGCCAATCAGCAGTGCGTATTCAGAGCGCATGTAGTCAGTGCTTAACGTTTAGCAGGTAAGCATCAGGCAGCGGACTCTCCCCAAATGATAATAAACACCTCCCAGTCAACTACTAGTAACATCACTATGAGCCCGTTGACCTTCTAGAAATATAAAAGGCAGCTCAGCTCGCTCGCAGTCCTGGCTTGAGGTGAAGACTAATTCACTTTTAGCGTAACGTTAGCTCATTTAGCGGTGTGTGCGTGTGTCTGTCTGTTATTTCACTTTACCTTTTTCTGTGTTGATTGAGCTGTGTTGAAGCAGCAAAAAGGGACATTATGTTAAATGAAGAGTTTCTGTCTCTGATAGTTGATATAATAATGTAACTGCATCATTAAGCCTACATGAACTCCATGGTGTTCAGGGATGAATAGTCTCTCCTATTGCTATTGTACTATTTTTTCAGCTATAGTTACATTAATCATTAGTAATGGAGCAGCCTAGTTTTGAATGGCAGGGTCCCTGCTATCACATGTTGATAAAAATATAACATTTACATAATAAAAATCAACTACAGGCTTCCCAAATGCTGTAATAAATTAAGCATGATGAGTTGACTTGAAACTGTTTAATGTTGCACTTTTTATATGTAGAGGAAAAGTTTTGTCATTTTATTTAATCTGAGCAACAACTTGAGGCAGTTTAATGTTGATTAACGTGGGCAGAATTATTACAGTGTTCCCAATGTTAAAAGGATAAAGCTATTGTTTACAAATTTGGTAAATAAATAACCAAACAATTTATATTTTGTTGTTTTCTTACTGTACCGAAAATTAACCGTGACCTCTAAACCGAGGTACGTACCGAACCGAAATTTTTGTGTACCGTCACACCCCTACATACAGTAAGTGAGGACGTCGAGCAGATATTTAAGTACATATTATTCTAACAAAAAAATGTTTGGAATATATGCTGGCATATTCATTTCTGCATGATCACATAATAATGAAGGTTAAGATATATGCAATTAGCAATTAGGACTAGCTCCAGGTAGCGTCTGTGAGGAAATAATAATGTATCATCTCTTTCTCTTTAGGACTTATTAGGTCGGTAGTGCATTCTTCACTCACGCTTTAAGTAAGGGATGAGGCCAAATCCAACCCAGACCTACTGTATTTACAGGCTTTCGCGGGCCTTATAAAATGAATTGGCCCCCGGGCCTTGAGTTTGACGCGTATGAGCTACATTTTCAACCCAGCCGATAGTATTTTGGTTTGGAAGATTTCAATTACGTGTGATTTGCAAATCATTTTCAACCCATATTCATTTGAATATGCTACAAAGACAACATATTTGATGTTCAAACTGATAAACATTTTTTTTTTGCAAATAATCATTAACTTTAGAATTTGATGCCAGCAACACGTGACAAATAAGTTGGGAAAGGTGGCAATAAATACTGATAAAGTTGAGGAATGCTCATCAAACACTTATTTGGAACATCCCACAGGTGAACAGGCAAATTGGGAACAGGTGGGGGCCATGATTGGGTATAAAAGTAGATTCCATGAAATGCTCAGTCATTCACAAACAAGGATGGGGCGAGGGTCACCACTTTGTCAACAAATGCGTGAGCAAATTGTTGAACAGTTTAAGAAAAACCTTTCTCAACCAGCTATTGCAAGGAATTTAGAGATTTCACCATCTACGGTCCGTAATATCATCAAAGGGTTCAGAGAATCTGGAGAAATCACTGCACGTAAGCAGCTAAGCCTGTGACTTTCGATCCCTCAGGCTGTACTGCATCAACAAGTGACATCAGTGTGTAAAGGATATCACCACATGGGCTCAGGAACACTTCAGAAACCCACGGTCAGTAACTACAGTTGGTCGCTACATCTGTAAGTGCAAGTTAAAACTCTCCTATGCAAGGCGAAAACCGTTTATCAACAACACCCAGAAATGTTGTCGGCTTCGCTGGGCCTGAGCTCGTCTAAGATGGGCTGATACAAAGTGGAAAAGTGTTCATTGGTCTGAAGAGTCCACATTTCAAATTGTTTTTGGAAACTGTGGACGTCGTGTCCTCCGGACCAAAGAGGAAAATAACCATCCGGATTGTTATAGGCGCAAAGTTGAAAAGCCAGCATCTGTGATGGTATGGGGGTGTATTAGTGCCCAAGACATGGGTAACTTACACATCTGTGAAGGCGCCATTAATGCTGAAAGGTACATACAGGTTTTGGAGCAACATATGTTGCCATCCAAGCACCGTTACCATGGACGCCCCTGCTTATTTCAGCAAGACAATGCCAAGCCACGTGTTACATCAACGTGGCTTCATATTAAAAGAGTGCGGGTACTAGACTGGCCTGCCTGTAGTCCAGACCTGTCTCCCATTGAAAATGTGTGGTGAATTATGAAGCCTAAAATACCACAACGGAGACCTCCGGACTGTTGAACAACTTAAGCTGTAAATCAAGCGAGAATGGGAAAGAATTCCACATGAGAAGCTTAAAAAATGTGTCTCCTCAGTTCCCAAATGTTTACTCAATGTTGTTAAAAGGAAAGGCCATGTAACACAGTGGTGAACATGCCCTTTCCCAACTACTTTGGCACGTGTTGCAGCCATGAAATTCTAAGTTAATTATTATTTGCAAAAAAAAGATAAAGTTTATGAGTTTGAACATCAAATAGCTTGTCTTTGTAGTGCATTCAATTGAATATGGGTTGAAAAGGATTTGCAAATCATTATATTCCGTTTATATTTACATCCAACACAATTTTCCAACTCATATGGAAACGGGGTTTGTAATTTACCAGCTCGACCGTTTTATACGTTTGTACTGTTGCATCAAAGACTACACAATTGTTAGATTTTTGACCAACATTTTTTTTATTAAAAAAATAAATAATAATAATACTAAAAGAAATAACAACAATGAATAAAAAAATAGTTTGAAAAAAATATACATATAAAAAATATTTGGGAAAAAATATATAAAATAAATAAAAAAATATGAAAAAAACAAAATAGAAAAAAAATAAGATTTTGGATCAATAAGCACACTTGACCATCTGGACTGCTCTGCCGTATTTAAGACAGCAGAAGAGAGTTTGTAGGGTTGCATCAAAGGCTGCACAATTATTTGATTCGACCCAAAAAATCGAATTAAATTTAATACAAAAAAATATATATATATATACGAAAAATAATAATAAAAATTAATTAAAAAAGATTATGAAAAAATAAATATATAACAAATATTTGGGGAAAAATATATAAAATACAAAAATAAAAAATAACAAAAACAGAAGTAGACGAAACAAATTGAGATTTTTGATTGACAAGCACACTTGACCATCTGGACTGCGCCACTGTAATTAAAACACCAGAAGAGAGTTTGTAGTGTTGCATCAAAGGCTGCATAATTGTTTGATTTTTGACCAAAAAAGTCTAATTAAATTTAATTAAAAAAATTAAAATAAAATACAAAAAATATTAATAACAAAGAATTTAAAAATATTTAAAAAATAAATAAATACATCAACGATATTTTGAAGAAATATGTGTATAAGGAAAAAAAACAAATAAAAAAAGATTTTTGATCAACAAGCACACTTGACCATCTGGACTGCTGCGCCGTATTTAACTCGCCAGAAGAGAGTTTGTAGTTATCAGCCTCACTTGCCATGGTGGATGAAGGATGTTTGCGTGGTCTTAATCAAGTCAGCTGCTTTGCATGTAATGTTTGCTCTGCTTTTTATGAGCCACTCCGGTGTTTGCGTTGGCTTGGTAGGGCCCAGTGAACGGCTCAGGAACCTTTAGTCGATATATTTGTTTAACGATGCAGGTTATAACTTCCTGCAAGCACAGAGAATCAATATGGCCAGTTTGTTCCAACAAGGAACCATATTTGTCACCCGACCGGGCGTTTAAGCTAGACCTGAAAGGCTGTAGAATCAGGGTCGCCCAGCCCTATAGGGAGAACACGGGTAGGGGCCCCGCCATCCGCTCGGAAAATGTCAAGTAAAGAATGACAGGGTGCTTCAAATGACCTCGCCCCTTTCTGCTGCGTCATTGATAAGAATGTAATGGCACAATTCGCCATGTATTTTTATTGTCTATTGTGGTGCACAGTATCAGTGCTGAACTGGTCATTTCAATGAATCCCAGTCGTAGTTGTACTTAGTACTTGTTTTCATTACTTTTCATTTGTAATGTTGCACAAAAACATTCATTATTGAAATATTCATTTCCTATGATTTTTTTTTAAACAAACCATGAAATAAAATTAACTCAAGTTTAATTTAAAAAAGTAGAATAATTGTTTAGAATAAATGAAAACAAGTCTGAAATCTTTTTGGTAACAGGAGGAAGTGGGCCGTAAAATGAAATTCTGTACATTAGTTAATTGCGGGTTGATACTGAAATATCAATACCGCCGATATCGGATCTTTTTGCTCTGATATCGATTCTTAAATCAAAATATCGATACTTTAATGATTTGAGATAATGTATCTCATGAACAGGAACAAAAGTAACTAAACCATAGAGATCTAAATGTAACGTGATTGGTGGGAACTCATTTACGGCAGGTAAGTTCCTAAAGCGCAAGTCTGCTAAGTCATTCAGTCCATCATTTGTTCACTTCTTTTTTATCATTATTATTTTTTTATTAATCAGTCCAACAAAATAATACACAATAATACCATAATAATACAATTCCAATTCCAAAACCAAACCCAGCCCAGCAACATTCAGAATAGCAATCAACAGAGCAATTTAGAGGACACACAAACATGACACAAAACAATCCAAAAGCAGTCAAACAAAAATATATAATATCAACAACAGTATCAATATTATTAGGAATTCCAACATAGCAGTGATTAGAAATCCTTCATTTACGTTATCATCACAGCCATTTATAGAAAATAAAATAAAAACATTTAAAAAATGAACAATAGTGTCACAGTGGCTTACACTTGCATCACATCTCACAAGCTTGACAACACACCGTGTCTAATATTTTACACAAAGATGAAATAAGTCATATTTTAAGTTCATTTAATAGTTAAAACAGATTTAAATAATGGATCCCATCTCAATTGTTCACTTAAAAAAAATCACTGGCAACTAAAATGATTCACTCAGTGTTATAAAACAGCAAGCGAATGTTTCTTTTCACTGTAGGCTGTGGGAGACTCTACATACCTAGTTGAATGTATTTATTGAATCGATTTTATTTTTGCATGGCATTTACACCAAGTGAGAAACACTATTTTGCTGTTTTTTACGGGATGCACACATAGAAAATAGACAATAAAAATATTGGTATCCTGAAATGTTTTCAACTAACTGATATTTAAATATTGTACAATGCTAATTAAAAATAGAATTAACGGTACAACATTTTGGGAAAAGTCACAAAAGTGAAAGTTTGATGCAAATCCCGATTAGTTGAATTTGTACGAATGCACCGTGAAAGTCAGTGAATTGTCCAGTGAATAAAACCCTCATTGCCGCCGGACGCTGAGTTTTATTTCCGTGTTTCTTTGAGTTTACCCGGGAAGTCTTCAGCGCAAACAAAGCCAGTAAACAAACAAGTGAGCAGGACGCAGGGTTAATGGCCGGAGGCTAAGGCGGGTCTTAGCGGCCCCGAGCAGCTGGACCCCTTGAGCTCAAACACGGGCACTTGCCAATTAGGGCCTGGCGGGTCACGCCCCCAAAAGGCCGTGTGGGACGACTTGCTTGGAGATCACGTTACGATAAAAACACAACAGATTCTTAGCGAACCTCAACATGGTGATACACTGAGGCTTGAAGTCTATTCCAAAAGTCCTCTCTCCATCTAAGATCACCAGATTCCTGGCTCCTATACACAACACTCCCAGCCCACCCTAAACCCAATATCTCCGCCCCATACACACACTTGGTATGTTTACATGCACTAAAAAAACTAATTATTGCGTGACTTTGGTTGCAACCGGCTTTTTCAAACACCTTACAAACCTTAATTAACTTTTTAAAGAGTAGATTAGCAGATCTTAAATGTTGATAAACTCCTCAAACAATTTGGATTTGTTTCATAATAAAAAATAAAATAAAAAACGTTTTTTAAAAAGCCAACAAATTCAATATAAAATGGCCAGAATATGAATTAAACTGGACGAGGCATTTCCTGAAGGAATGCTCCAATGCTAAAGTTGAACTGAAATGCTGATAGGATGCAGTATGAATGTAAGAATAATTTGAATGTTGGAATGGTTTGAATAGGTTGAATTGTGCAACTTGGAAAAAGGTACCATTCATTTCAATGATAACTTCCTGGAATTTTGGGAAAAGCAGGATTTTTTGGAAAATGATTAGGAGCATCAATGAGCTGAATTGGTTGGTGTTGGAATTGTTTAATTCGGGCAAGAAATGTTGAAATAGTAAATGTATTAGGGATTTTCGGGAATTTTTTTTAATTGTTAAAAAACTTGAATAGTCTGAATGAGTTGAAATGGTTGGTGTTGGAATTTTTAAAATCGGTCGAGAAATGTTGAAGTAGTAACATGTTGAATTGACAAATGGTTTTACGGAATTCCTGTAATTTCGGGAAAAAAACGGGAATTTTTCCAGTTAAAAACACAACTTAGTTTTTTGTCCTAATTAAGAGGAATGTTTAGACCAGGGGTCCCCAAACTTTTTGACTCGGGGGCCGCATTGGGTTAAAACAATTTGGCCGGGAAGCCACAGCCCTTTGAGACACTTGTGATTTAGGGCTATATAAATAAACATTGATTGATTGATTGATTGATTGACTACCGTTCAAAAGTTTGGGGTCACATTGAAATGTCCTTATTTTTGAAGGAAAAGCACTGTACTTTTCAATGAAGATAACTTGAAACTAGTCTTAACTTTAAAGAAATACACTCAATACATTGCTAATGTGGTAAATGACTATTCTAGCTGCAAATGTCTGGTTTTTGGTGCAATATCTACATAGGTGTATAGAGGCCCATTTCCAGCAACTATCACTCCAGTGTTCTAATGGTACAATGTGTTTGCTCATTGGCTCAGAAGGCTAATTGATGATTAGAAAACCCTTGTGCAATCATGTTCACACATCTGAAAACAGTTTAGCTCGTTACAGAAGCTACAAAACTGACCTTCCTTTGAGCAGATTGAGTTTCTGGAGCATCACATTTGTGGGGTCAATTAAACGCTCCAAATGGCCAGAAAAAGAGAACTTTCATCTGAAACTCGACAGTCTATTCTTGTTCCTAGAAATGAAGGCTATTCCACAAAATTGTTTGGGTGACCCCAAACTTTTGAACGGTAGTGTATAAATACATACATACATACATACATACATACATACATACATACATATATATATATATATATATATATATATATATATATATATATATATATATATATATATATATATATATATATATATATATATATATATATATATATATATATATAGCGCACTTTCCGCGTGCGCGATGATATCACGTTATCGATGAGAAAATGCATTTTTAGACAATATGATTTGCCTAAGCGGCTAGGAGACACCGTGAGTAGCAAGTGAATAAGAGAAGACAGAAAAAAAAAAAAAGTTTTGTTTTAAAAAAAAAAAAAAAAATTAATACTGGGACTTCCTGCGGGCCTGATTTTGGACGCTGGCGGGCCGGATCCGTAGTTTGGGGACCCCTGGTTTAGACAGGGTAACAGTTGAAGTGGGTTGAGGAAAACCAGGAATTCTGGAAAATCCTGGAATTTTTTTTAACTTGGAAAAAGGGTAGTTAGAATTTCCAGAATGGTGGCATGTGTTGAAGGTGGAACGGTATGAATAAATTGAAACATGTGGAAAGGGTGGAAGTTTTAAAAATGTCTAATTCATTTTAAATTGGAAAAACGTACCGGAATTCTGGCAATTTTTGGAATTTGTCAAGGGAAAGCCCGCGATTCCCGAATAGGCTGAACAGTTGGAAGTTGGAACGGTTTGAATCAGATGAAAAATGTGGAAGGTAGAGCTCGCCAAAATATGGAGATGAAGAAGTATAGGAATGATAATAAATAGATGAATTTTGGTGTAGAAAACCATGTGTGAATGTTTTGGAGCATTCACACAGTAATCATAAAACCTGTCATTGTTCACCTAAATATGATTATAAATCTCTCAAATTTCCCTTTACTTCAGAGTGCAAAGTAGAGATTAGCTGATACATGTAGTATTGTCACCAGTGGATAATACGAATCATAATAATACATTGATTATTCGTGCATCTCCTGGAAAGTGGGTCTCACCCTGTCTTTAAAAACTACTGACACCTCTGTTTCTAACTTTAATCGAGGGTCCTTGAACACACCACAAATATGGGCAATGATATGCAAAACTGAAACTTGCACATACCTTTCTCCTATGCTGCCACAAATAGACGTGTTGTATTCATACATTTCTTTTATTGCTTCGTCCTTGGTGCGAGATGTTGATGCTGCTTAAAGGTGAGCTTTGTTGACGTTAAAGGTTTTGAGTGACGAGGTCAAAGTTTAGGTTTGCTGCCATACAGGTGGAACTAACCATTTTTAATTTTTAATCAAGAAGTAATTTTTAAAGGCCTACTGAAACCCACTACTACCGACCACGCAGTCTGATAGTTTATATATCAATGATGAAATCTTAACATTGCAACACATGCCAATACGGCCGGGTTAACTTATAAAGTGCAATTTTAAATTTTCCGCGAAACTTCCGGTTAAAAACGTCTATGTATGATGACGTATGCGCGTGACGTCAATGGTTGAAACGGAATTATTCGGACCCCATTGTATCCAATACAAAAAGCTCTGTTTTCATCTCAAAATTCCACAGTATTCTGGACATCTGTGTTGGTGAATCTTTTGCAATTTGTTTAATGAACAATGAAGACTGCAAAGAAGAAAGCTGTAGGTGGGATCTGTGTATTAGCGGCGGACTACAGCAACACAACCAGGAGGACTTTGAGATGGATAGCAGACGCGCTATCCGATGCTAGCCGCCGACCGCATCTATGATCGGGTGAAGTCCTTCGTCGCTCCGTCGATCGCTGGAACGCAGGTGAGCACGGGTGTTGATGAGCAGATGAGGACTGGCGTAGGTGGAGCGCTAAGGTTTTTATCATAGCTCTGACGAGGTCCCGTAGCTAAGTTAGCTTCAATGGCGTCGTTAGCAACAGCATTGTTAAGCTTCGCCAGGCTGGAAAGCATTAACCGTGTAGTTACATGTCCATGGTTTAATAGTATTGTTGATTTTCTGTCTATCCTTCCAGTCAGGGGTTTATTTCTTTTGTTTCTATCTGCATTTAAGCCCGATGCTATCACGTTAGCTCCGTAGCTAAAGAGCTTCGCCGATGTATTGTCGTGGAGATAAAAGTCACTTCAACCTGTGACGTCACGCTACTTCCGGTACAGGCAAGGCTTTTTTTATCAGCGACCAAAAGTTGCAAACTTTATCGTCGATGTTCTCTACTAAATCCTTTCAGCAAAAATATGGCAATATCGCAAAATGATCAAGTATGACACATAGAATGGATCTGCTATCCCCGTTTAAATTAAAAAAATTCATTTCAGTAGGCCTTTAAACTGTGGTATGTGGGCTCCATCTAGTGCGGAATTGAGCAACCTGCGGCTCTCGTGCCGCATGCGGCCCTTTAGTCCCGCCCTAGTGTGGACTGTGACGCAATAGTTTGTTTACATGTAAAATCCTCCACTCCTTTGTCTCATTTTGTCCACCAAAAGTTTTATGCTGTGCGTGAATGCACAAAGGTGCGCTTTGTTGATGTTATTGACTTGGTAGAGTGCTAATCCGGCATATTTTGGTCCAAAATGGCTCTTTCAACGTTTTGGGTCGCCGACCCCTGATCTAGTGGTACGCCAGAGAATCACTTGATTTAAGTAGTGTTTTATTTTCAATCAATCAATCAATCAATCAATCAATCAATCAATCAATGTTTATTCATATAGCCCTAAATCACAAGTGTCTCACAAGGCTGCACAAGCCACAACAACATCCTCGGTTCAGAGCCCACATAAGGGCAAGGAAAAACTCACAACCCAGTGGGATGTCAATGTGAATGACTATGAGAAACCTTGGAGAAGACCGCAGATGTGGGTGACCCCCCATTCCCCCCATCTAGGGGGGACCGGATGCAACATCTTGTTGCAACATCATGTCCGATAATATCGGACTGACGATATTATCGGCCGAAAAATGCTTTAAAATGTTATAAATGCTTTAAAATGTAATATCGGAAATTATTGGTATCGGTTTCAAAAAGTAAAATGTATGACTTTTTAAAACGCCGCTGTGTACTCGGACGTAGGGAGAAGTACAGAGCGCCAATAAACCTTAAAGGCACTGCCTTTGCGTGCCGGCCCAATCACATAATATCTACGGCTTTTCACACACAGAAGTGAATGCAAAGCATACTTGGTCAACAGCCATACAGGTCACACTGAGGGTGCCCGTATAAACAACTTTAACACTGTTACAAATATGCGCCACACTGTGAACCCACACCAAACAAGAATGACAAACACATTTCGGGAGAACATCGGCACCGTAACACAACATAAACACAACAGAACAAATACTCAGAACCCCTTGCAGCACTAACTCTTCCGGGACGCTACAATATACATCCCCCGCTACCCCCTACCCCCATACGTCAACCCCGCCCACCTCAACCTCCTCATGCTCTCTCAGGGAGAGCATGTCCCAAATTCCAAGCTGCTGTTTTGAGGCATGTTAAAAAAAATAATGCACTTTGTGACTTCAATAATAAATATGGCAGTGCCATGTTGGCATTTTTTTCCATAACTTGAGTTGATTTATTTTGGAAAACCTTGTTACATTGTTTAATGCATCCAGCGGGGCATCACAACAAAGTTAGGCATAATAATGTGTTAATTCCACGACTGAATATATCGGTATCGGTTGATATCGGAATCAGTAATTAAGAGTTGGACAATATCGGAATATCGGATATCGGCAACAAAGCCATTATCGGACAACTCTGACCAAGATATTTGTTGTTGATTGAATAATGGCGCACTGTAGTGTTTTTTTAAAGCTAATTCATCATAGTTTCAAATAAGATAGCTCAATATTCCATCCATCCATTTTCTACCGCTTGTCCCTTTTGGTGTCGCGGGGGGGAGGGGAGGGGGGAAGGCAACATCAGGTTCTTTATTGCCTGTCCTGTTGTAATGACAAAGTGTCAAATACGCAGCGCTCCTTTGTGGTGGTTTAAGGAAGTTCTTTCAGTTTGGACTCCATTTTCTATTGGCTGTCATAGTCATCTGATAAAGGTCGAAGGTCAGAGCCGCCATCTTGTTTTGCCCTTGTGCTTTACAACATCTTCCTCCAAACTTTTGCTGCCATCGCTGATGAGCCTCGAAGAAACTTTGGCAGTAAGTCTATTTAATGTGTTTCATTTGTGCAAATCACTCATTGTGAATATTTGGTTGCACTTTTTAAGCTAATGCTGACAGTTCATGTATTAGTTTGTGACACAAGTGCTTATTCTGGTTTGTCTTAACTTGGAACATTTATCACACATTTTGTCAATATAAGAACACGTTTTTGTGTGTCTTTCACACTGCAAAAAGTCAGTGTTCAAAAACAAGAAAAAAAAATCCAAACATGAGCGGTATTTTATTTGAACTAAGCAAAATTATCTGCCAATAGAACAAGAAAATTTGTCTTGTCAAGACTTTCCTAAACAAGTAAAATTAGCTAACGTCAATGAAGCCAAAAATACCTTAAAATAAGTATATTCTCACTAATAACAAGTGTACTTTTCTTGGTAGAAAAAAAAAAAAAGAGACCTTTTTGCTCAATATGTTGAAAAATATTCTTAAATGAAGTAAATGCTAGTGCCATTATCTTGAGATAATGATATGCGCTTGGCATTACATTTCTTGAAACCAGCAAACCTACACTAAAAACTAATTTTTTGTTCTTAATGGAAAGGCAACAAGGCAACCGCTTGTTACTCTCGGGGTCTCCTAGCCGCTCAGGCAAATCATATGGTCTAAAAATGCATTTTTCCATCAATAACATGACATCATCGCGCCAAGTGCGTGCTCTTTCAGTCAATTAGTGTGCAAATATACAGCCCAGCCCCCGGCCCAAAAATTATTAATTGTAATTTTGAAGAATTCATCTGAATGTGCATGAACTATTTCTGTTCAAAATAGTTAGAAATGTCACGTGTTAAATGTTTAAATATTAACTGTCAGTTTACTGTACTGTGCCAACTGTACTACTATATGAGTACGTATTTTCTATTGTTTCATTGAAAATAAAACAGCGAAGTCCATTTGGCTGTCATCTGTTTTAATATGAGACACAATTGTGTCAAAGTCATGATTTTTTTTTTCATGCTTGAAATAAGAAATTATTACTTTAAAAAAGTAGTTTTATACTTGTGAGTGTTGATGACACAGCTTTGCAACAGTTGATATTCTAGTTTCAAGCATGTTTTACTCAATATAGGTCATCAAATCTCAGCAACAAGCTGTAATATCTTACTGAGATCATTTAGGACCAAAACACTTAAAACAAGTAAAACACTCTAACATAAAATCTGCTTAGTGAGAAGAATTATCTTATCAGACAGAAAATAAGCAAATATCACCCTTATTTGAGATATTCAATCTTACTTAGATTTCAGTTTTTGCAGTGCAGTTTTCACCAAATAAGAATCTTCTTGCTTGAACTCTGTGACAAAGACCAACATTAAACATGACTTCGGGTGTAGTAGTCATTTAAAAGGCTGTTTACTAGGGATTTAGCAATAATATATTGTTATTATTAAGGCCACGGTGTGTAAAATGAAGTGGCAGGAATGTTTAGGATAAACACCATCCATCCATCCATCTTCTTCCGCTTATCCGAGGTCGGGTCGCGGGGGCAGCAGCCTAAGCAAGGGAGCCCAGACTTCCCTCTCCCCAGCCACTTCGTCCAGCTCTTCCCGGGGGATCCCGAGGCGTTCCCAGGCCAGCCGGGAGACATAGTCTTCTCAACGTGTCCTGGGTCTTCCCCGTGGCCTCCTACTGGTCGGACGTGGCCTAAACACCTCCCTAGGGAGGCGTTCGGGTGGCATCCTGACCAGATGCCCGAACCACCTCATCTGGCTCCTCTCGATGTGGAGGAGCAGCGGCTTTACATTTGAGCATTATGTTTGTGTTCAATTACAGTAATTGTGTTTATCCTACCGGGGGCGGTACCTCTGGATTGGCAGACCGGGGTGGTGGTTCCTCTCTTTAGGAAGGGGAACCGGAGGGTGTGTTCTAACTATCGTGGGATCACACTCCTCAGCCTTCCCGGTAAGGTCTATTCAGGTGTGCTGGAGAGGAGGCTACGCCGGATAGTCGAACCTCGGATTCAGTATGAACAGTGTGGTTTTCGTCCTGGTCGTGGAACTGTGGACCAGCTCTATACTCTCAGCAGGGTCCTTGAGGGTGCATGGGAGTTTGCCCAACCAGTCTACATGTGTTTTGTGGACTTGGAGAAGGCATTCGACCGTGTCCCTCGGGAAGTCCTGTGGGGAGTGCTCAGAGAGTATGGGGTATCGGACTGTCTGATTGTGGCGGTCCGCTCCCTGTATGATCAGTGCCAGAGTTTGGTCCGCATTGCCGGCAGTAAGTCGGACACGTTTCCAGTGAGGGTTGGACTCCGCCAAGGCTGCCCTTCGTCACAGATTCTGTTCATAACTTTTATGGACAGAATTTCTAGGTGCAGTCAAGGCGTTGAGGGGATCTGGTTTGGTGGCTGCAGGATTAGGTCTCTGCTTTTTGCAGATGTTGTGGTCCTGATGGCTTCATCTGGCCAGGATCTTCAGCTTTCACTGGATCGGTTCGCAGCTGAGTGTGAAGCGACTGGGATGAGAATCAGCACCTCCAACTCAGAGTCCATGGTTCTCGCCCGGAAAAGGGTGGAGTGCCATCTCCGGGTTGCGGAGGAGACCCTGCCCCAAGTGGAGGAGTTCAAGTACCTTGGAGTCTTGTTCACGAGTGAGGGAAGAGTGGATCGTGAGATCGACAGGCGGACCGGTGCGGCGTCTTCAGTAATGCGGGCGCTGTATCGATCTGTTGTCGTGAAGAAGGAGCTGAGCCGGAAGGCAAAGCTCTCAATTTACCGATCGATCTACGTTCCCATCCTCACCTATGGTCATGAGCTTTGGGTTATGACCAAAAGGACAAGATCACGGGTACAAGCAGCCGAAATGAGTTTCCTCCGTCGGGTGGCGGGGCTCTCCCTTAGAGATAGGGTGAGAAGCTCTGCCATCCGGGGGGAGCTCAAAGTAAAGCCGCTGCTCCTCCTCATCAAGAGGAGCCAGATGAGGTGGTTCGGGCATCTGGTCAGGATGCCACCCGAACGCCTCCCTAGGGAGGTGTTTAGGGCACGTCCGACCGGTAGGAGGCCACGGAGAAGATCCAGGACACGTTGGGAAGACTATGTCTCCCGGCTGGCCTGGGAACGCCTCAGGATCCCCCGGGAGGAGCTGGACGAAGTGGCTGGGGAGAGGGAAGTCTGGGTTTCCCTGCTTAGGCTGCTGCCCCCGCGACCCGACCTCGGATAAGCGGAAGAAGATGGATGGATGGATGGTGAGGCATAAGGATGCAATACGTACATGAAGCTAGCCTAAATAGCATTTTAGCATCTATTAGCTTGCAGTCATGCACTGACCAAATATGCTTGATAAGCACTCCACACAAGTCAATAACATCAACAAAGCTCCCTCTTGTGCATTCACACACAGCATAAAACTTTTGGTGGACAAAATGAGACAAAGGAGTGGCATAAAATGTATTCTCTGGCATTGTTGAACAAAGTTATGTATGTAAACAAACTACAGTGAATTCAAGGACCGCCAAAAGTATTAGGACAAAATGGCGCTCGCCAAATACTCTCATCAAAGAATCATGTTTAATATAAACAATGGGATTTCTAACAATTAGGAGGGAGGTTTGTGTCATTTTGTCCTACAGAAACTCTATTAAAACAAAAATATGTTTTTTCCCCCATGTTTTTCTATTTTCATACATTTTTGAAAAATCTCCAGGGAGCCACTAGAGCAGCGCTAAAGAGCCGCAGGTTCCTGACCCCCGTCCTAAACCAATCTCTTCTTAGCGAATCAAGTGTTTTCCCGTTAATCGACACAATAGGTAACTGAAGTATGGTAAAACCAGAGAACAGTACATGGTTTTTAGTGACTGTTGATTCAGAATTTATGTTGCCATATTCAGTATTGAAATATTTCTTGCCACATTGGGCCTGATTTACTAAAGGTTTGCGTTTACTAAAACACGTGTAGACCTACGATAGGGCAAAACCATCTTTTCCCGGGCACACCCTCCTGGTTTTTGGAGTAGAAATATTTGGGGTTTGGCACCAGCTGCTGGACTAGATCTGACCAATCTAAGTCTAAAACTAGATCTGACCAATTTAAGTCTAAGACTAGATCTGACCAATCTAAGTCTAAGACTAGATCTGACCAATCTAAGTCTAAGATTAGATCTGACCAATCTAAATCTAAGACTAGATCTGACCAATCAGTCTAAGACTAGATCTGACCAATCTAAGTCTAAGACTAGATCTGACCAATCTAAGTCTAAGACTAGATCTGACCAATCTAAGTCTAAGACTAGATCTGACCAATCTAAGTCTAAGACTACATCTGACCAATTTAAGTCTATGAGCATGAACTGACGAAGCCTACTGAGGTATTGGCACCAGACGCTAGACTAGATCTGACCAATCTAAGACTAGATCCGACCAATCTTAGACTAGATCTGACCAAGCTAAGTCTAAGACTAGAGCTGACCAATCTAAGTCTATGAGCATGAACTGAAGTAACCTACTCGGATGAGAGGCGAAACATATTCTAAGACAAACCAAGCAGTCCAGTTGCGATTGATTAAGTGCCCTGAGATCTTTTTAAGGTTATTAAATTCTACCGTAATAATTTTCATTATTTCTGGAGTGTTTTCTCCTGAGCAAAAACAGCAGTGTCATCTGCAATAGTATTAGCTTCAGGTCATTTTACAAATGTTATGTATAGGCTGAATAGTTTTGGTACCAGAATTGACCCCTGGGGTACACCACAAGATATATCAGGCAGTCTGAAGCGTGATTTTTGTGATCTCACCCATTGGAAGACACTGAGCTTATTTGAGCTTATCCTTCTCCATGTTTTAGCAATGAACGGGACATTTCAAAGAAAAAGGAAAAACATGCCATGTTGATATATCGTGTGATAAACAGACCCACCTTGAGGGCCCTTAAAAGGAAATGTCACCCTTATCCTGACACCGCTTCTTCAAAATTGCACTTGAAGAGATTTTCGTTCACTCTGAAGTCTGCTAAAACGACAATAAGCACCAAGCGTGTCAGGCATTGTGTAAAATACCAGCCCGTTATATCTGATATGGCACTCGGTTTTATTATAGCCCTACTCTTCGCTGCCTGGCCCGTGCAGTAGCGCGCCCGAAATAACTACAAACGACCACTGAAACACGAGGAGGCCTTTTGTTCACTTCTCTGCGGTGCTAATTGTGGAATTGTTCCCAACTGTTCATTGCAGCCATTATCATATCTGCCAGGCTTGGCTTGTGTAATCATTACTTGTTAATGGTCCACAGGCCGAGAAGAAGTACGTCACCCTTCACAAAACATCATGTTTTACACTTGAGTTTGATCAAAACAAAGTTCTGGTGTTTTTTTGTACACTCTGTTTATTAATGTCACAATATAGCGCACATAATAATGTTTATATTCCGGTTCTGTTGGCGCTCCTCTGGGTCCTCATTCTTGGAGCGATTCAAAAGTAATGACCTTTCCAACTCCAGCTGTAATAATACCTCGGAAGTTTCCACCCCAAGTGACTTTTATGAAAGAGCTATATCGTTCGAAAATATTCACACACAAGTTTAACCCTTTTGTCATCTACAGAACTGGAGCCCATTTCCCCGCATTGACTGTGGGTAAAGACATGTAAAACTATGATTTTGACCATGTCTATGAATGTTCTCTATCATCCAGGTTATTGTCATCTCAGGACATTCAATTGGACTGTTTGGTTTGTCTTAGAAGACGTTTCACCTCTCATATGAGTTTGTGCTCAAAGATTTAGATTGGTCAGATGTAGTCTAGCGGCCTGTGCGAAAGCTAGGGGTGTAACGGTACAAAAAATTTTCGGTTTGGTACGTACCTCGGTTAAGAGGTCACGGTTCGGTTCATTTTCGGTACAGTAAGAAAACAACAAAATATAAATTGTGGGTTATTTATTTACCAAATTTGCAAAATCTTCCACCAAAGATATTTTTCTTACTGGAATATTTCATATGAAGTAATCCAAACCTTGGATAGGTCAACAATACATAATAACATTGATTTTGATTCAATATTATGTTTTGAGCAATGACAGTTTGAAAGAAAAAAAAAACAGCTTTGTTTTATTAGTCAACATTGCATGTTTTTCTAAATTACATTTAACCTTTAAGCTTTTTTATTTCACTTTTGTTATGTTTTGTTTATTTTAATAGTATTTTTAGAATGTGCCGTGGGCCTTTAAAACATTAGCTGTGGGCTGCAAATGGCCTCCGGGGCAAACTTTTGACACCCCTGCTATAGATAATAAAAAATTAAATCTGATAAATCTATGGATAAAAAGCAGAGCCTGGCGACGCATGCACGTTTATCATAACTCTCTCGCTCTCTCTGTCTCTGCCCCTCCCTCACCAATGCTGCTGCGCGCACAATTTGTTTTGTTTTTAACCCCTTCTTAACCCTGAACGTACATTGAAACCACACGCAACCCTAACTCAAAATGCCGGACATTCGAGGCATTTAAGAAACTCCGCCCTGACAGCTCCGCAAAAGAGGACATGTCCGGTGAAAAGAGGACGTATGGTCAGTCTATCGTAGCCCGTTAGCTTCTAGCATGCAGTGTGTTGTGCCTCGGTGTGCATTGTTTACACAACGTGCGTTACGCTACTTAATATGTTCGTGTGGTAACTCGTTCGGTACACCTCCGAACCGAACCGACACCCCCGTACCGAAACGGTTCAATACAAATACACGTATCGTTACACTCCTAGCGAAAACCCAAATATTTATACTCCAAAACCAGGTGGTTGTGCCTGGGCAAGGATGGTTTGGCCCTATTGTAGTGAGAAAATCAACTGTTTTGATGCAAATGAGCGATCCTACTGTTAAAGCCAGTCCAAAATAGTCTGAGGCCGTGTCTACACTAAGTCGGTTAACCCCTTAAACAAATAATTATTTAGCCTAAGCCCCGTTTCAGGTACACTAAACCAGCGTTTAAGGTCCCCCTCCTCGAACAAAATTTTATATGGGTAAGTCCGCCGTGTATTTCTTGAATCTCCGGCACTTAGCTTTGTATGGACTCATTAATCGTTTACAAACTGAGTTCGGAGAGGAAGTGACGCCAGAAAGACTGCGCCCACACCGGAAGTGACGCCAGAAAGACCGCACCACAGCCGGCTTAATAACAAAGATGGAGGCGGATCATCCAGACATGCCCGTGTTTCTCAAATCAAATCAATACCTTAAGAAAAGGCAAGGGCGATTGCAGCTATTTCTGATACAACACATCTCCAACGGCAGAAGAACTTTCGAATGTCCGGGTCAGCTGTGATTCTGCTTAGCGAAAAAGTTTGTCCTTTCCTCTCGTGGATGTGATACAGGCAGTATTGCTTTATGGCCCGCATGGTCACCGAGTGTGCGTTTGGATGACTGAAGGCACTCTTTGGTTCACCGCGCCGCCCCATGGACATTAACCCGACTGACCTACCATTCGTTGTGTATGCTTGTTTTGTACTCTATTACTACTGTGAAGCCATGAAGGAGCCACTTAACGAGCAATCCGTGTTTGCCGCCTTGGAGTACGACCGCCATTTTCAGCCTCCAAGCACAGGCTGGATTGCAAAAATGGAAAAAGAAGGTGAAGGCAAGAGTGAGGAGTGTCCTGACCAGATATTTAGATCCTTAGATTAATTGTTGTAATTGTTGTAAAATGTTCTTCATTACATTGTCTACTTTCTCATGTCGATTAGAGATTTGATTCATGTATGATGGCTCAGGTGTGATTCACTACAATAGGACCCCACAGCACACTCGATTCTAGTTAATTGAAATACCACAACACTGGATATTGTTCAAAGGAGATACATTTTAATTTAAAAACTTGCACACAGCAAACAAATGTAAAATGCACAGCAAACTATTTAAAATATATCTCTTTTAAATAACTTCACAGTGAAGTAAAGTCATCTACTACTATTTTTTTTTCTTTCGCGCATGCGTACTAGGTTGCATTGTGCCGGCGGACGGAGGGGGCGGGGGTCTTAAACGGTGGCATTGTTGTGTGTGGACACGGATAAGGTTAGGTGTGATTTACCCTGGATAACCTTATCTGGCTTAGTGGAAACGGGGCCTGAATCCGTTTTTTGGACTGGTAGTAGTCGTCGTTTTGCCACAATACCTCAATGCTAACGAGGGGAAATTACACTTCAACAACTGTCGTTGGCTTTGACCGTTAGGATTGCTCGTTTAAGTCAAAACAGTTGTTTTTCCCACTACAATAGGGCCAAACCATCCTTGCCCAGGCACACCCTCCTGGTTTTGGAGTATAAATATTTGGGGTTTTGGCACCAGCCGCTAGACTACATCTGACCAATCTAAGTCTAAGACTAGATCTGGCCAATGTAAGTCTAAGACTAGATCTGACCAATGTAAGTCTAAGACTAGATCTGACCAATGTAAGTCTAAGACTAGATCTGACTCATCTAAATCTAAGGCTAGATCTGACTCATCTAAATCTAAGGCTAGATCTGACCAATATAAGTCTAAGGCTAGATCTGACCAATATAAGTCTAAGACTAGATCTGGCCAATGTAAGTCTAAGACTAGATCTGACCAATGTAAGTCTAAGACTAGATCTGACTCATCTAAATCTAAGGCTAGATCTGACTCATCTAAATCCAAGGCTAGATCTGACCAATATAAGTCTAAGGCTAGATCTGACCAATATAAGTCTAAGACTAGATCTGACCCAATCTAAGTCTATGAGCATGAACTAATGAAACCTACTCGGATGAGAGGCAAAACGTCTTCTAAGACAAACCAGTCCAGTCGCGATTGATTAAATGCCCGTATATGATTTTGATCACTTAATTGCTAATCCTCTTCCCGTGTTTCCTCTTGCTCTTTCAGCATTTCTTTAAGCATCTTAAGGAAAAGCTTCAGTAGAAGAGGACGCAAAATTTAATACTAGCGGCATACTTTTTTTCCCTCTATGAGCGCCAGGTCTGCTCTTATTACTCCGCATTACCACACGTTCTGGCTCAGTCTTTCTCCCCTCGAGGGCTGAATTTCAGGATGACGTTTGGTTTGAGTGCTTAAAATCTTTTTGATCCAAACTCCAACCAAAACCTTCTTTCTTCCAAGTCAGAGTCATTAAAAATGATGGCTGCAAATTATACTGTCCCATTTTGCGTGAGTCAATTTGACTGGAGAGGTCCCTACTTTCCTTATATTCCCATCATTTGGAAATGTATGCAGCCTGACCCCTTCTTTAATTGTATTGCTGCAACCATGCATCTGGCAGACATATAAACACCAACATACCAGAATTTAGAATGACGATGCGTCCAAAACACATACGACCTCCAGTCTTCTGTAGGCGAAGTAGCAGGCTGATGCAGGCCCGGCCACATTTGGACGTTTCAAAAGGTGCTGAAACTAACTAAAAAAAATTCTGAAATCACTACTGTATACTTTAAAACAGGGGTGCCCATTACGTCGATCGGGAGCTACCGGTCCATGGCGGAGGGTGTGTCAGTCGATCACCGGCCAGGCATTAAAAAAATAAACCTAAAAATTAGCGATAATCAATCTTCACGAAGACGTCACTTTCGTCACTTGATTGACATTCACGGCACCCGAGGGTCTTGTGAGATGACGCTGGCTGCTGCCAGATCATTATTAAGAAAAACTGTCCAACAGGAAGGCGAAAAACATTTTTTATTTCATCAGACTGCTGTCAAAACTCTAAGGACCGACTGCACAGTTCCTGTTTTCACAATAAAAGCGCTGCTTCATCCGGCCTGCGCTAACAAAATAAGAGTCTCAGAAAGCTGGCGTTCACAAGCTAGCGAGCTACGGACTTTGCCGCCAATGTATTTCTTGTAAAGTGTATAAAAAGGAGTATGGTCCAAATGGAGTATGCTGGACAAATAAGATGGCAAAAACCAACCACTTTCATGTGGTATTGGACAGGAAGGAGGACTTTTTTTCTCCTCCATTAGAAAATGTGGACGTTATCATCACTACTGTCTGATTCCAATCAATGCAAGTCATCAGAATCTGGTAATACACCAACTTATATTCTTGTCTTCATGAAAGAAAGGAATCTATGTGTTAAACATGCTTGTATTATCATTAAACACCTTTAACTTGTTAACAAAAATGTCTCTTTCAATAAATACATATAAATTATATATATGAATGAGGTACAAACCCCGTTTACATATGAGTTGGGAAATTGTGTTAGATGTAAATATAAACAGAATACAATGATTTGCAAATCCTTTTCAACCCATATTCAATTGAATGCACTACAAAGACAAGATATTTGATGTTCAAACTCATAAACGTTTTTTATTTTTTGTAAATAATAATTAACTTAGAATTTCATGGCTGCAACACGTGCCAAAGTAGTTGGGAAAGGGCATGTTCACCACTGTGTTACATGGCCTTTCCTTTTAACAACACTCAGTAAACGTTTGGGAACTGAGGAGACACATTTTTTAAGCTTCTCAGGTGGAATTCTTTCCCATTCTTGCTTGATGTACAGCTTAAGTTGTTCAACAGTCCGGGGGTCTCCGTTGTGGTATTTTAGGCTTCATAATGCGCCACACATTTTCAATGGTAGACAGGTCTGGACTACAGACAGGCCAGTCTAGTACCCGCACTCTTTTACTATGAAGCCACGTTGATGTAACACGTGTCTTGGCATTGTCTTGCTGAAATAAGCAGGGGTGTCCATGGTAACGTTGCTTGGATGGCAACATATGTTGCTCCAAAACCTGTATGTACCTTTCAGCATTAATAGTGCCTTCACAGATGTGTAAGTTACCCATTTCTTGGGCACTAATACACCCCCATACCATCACAGATGCTGGCTTTTCAACTTTGCGCCTATAACAATCCGGATGGTTCTTTTCCTCTTTGGTCCGGAGGACACGACGTCCACAGTTTCCAAAAACAATTTGAAATGTGGACTCGTCAGACCACAGAACACCTTTCCACTTTGTATCAGTCCATCTTAGATGAGCTCAGGGCCAGCGAAGCCGACTTCGTTTCTGGGTGTTGTTGATAAACGGTTTTCGCCTTGCATAGGAGAGTTTTAACTTGCACTTACAGATGTAGCGACTAACTGTAGTTACTGACAGTGGGTTTCTGAAGTGTTCTTGAGCCCATGTGGTGATATCCTTCACACACTGATGTTGCTTGTTGATGCAGTACAGCCTGAGGGATCGAAGGTCACAGGCTTAGCTGCTTACGTGCAGTGATTTCTCCAGATTCTCTGAACCCTTTGATGATATTACGGACCGTAGATGGTGAAATCCCTGAATTCCTTGCAATAGCTGGTTGAGAAAGGGTTTTCTTAAACTGTTCAACAATTTGCTCACGCATTTGTTGACAAAGTGGTGACCCTCACCCCATCCTTGTTTGTGAATGACTGAGCATTTCATGGATTCTACTTTAATACCCAATCATGGGACCCACCTGTCCCCAATTTGCCTGTTCACCTGTGGGATGTTCCAAATAAGTGTTTGATGAGCATTCCTCAACTTTATCAGTATTTATTGCCACCTTTCCCAACTTCTTTGTCACGTGTTGCTGGCATCAAATTCTAAAGTTAATGCTTATTTGCAAAAAAAGAATGCTTTTCATTTTGAACATCAAATATGTTGTCTTTGTAGCATATTCAACTGAATATGGGTTGAAAATGATTTGCAAATCATTGTATTCCGTTTATATTTACATCTAACACAATTTCCCAACTCATATGGAAACGGGGTTTGTAGATCCCCTCGACTTGGTCAATTGAAAAGTAGATCACCTGCAGAAAAAGTGTGGGCACCCCTGCTCTAAAGACCGTAGCCATTTGTTGAAAAAAAACAAAAAAACATTTTTGAACCAAACTCTGATTTAGCCCAAGGGACGCCAGTTGATGGATCCTGCTGTACCCGTTCAATTCAAGTTGGATCACTGGGTATGAGGTTCTTCAGTTTTACAGTTTGGCTGGCTGTCACAGTAGTGCCATTAAAACTGGACAAAGGTGGCCCTGCTTTTCTGTATGACAAACTTTTTTTTTAAGTCGCGCCAATTGGTAGGGCAGCGAGTCGGGGGTAATTTCATTAGGAAATGTGTAAATGCAGTCAGGAAACTGTAAGCAGGGCTTGACGGCAGACAATGCTCTCACAGTTCTGTGTCCCTCCGGCGGGTCGGAGGCTTATGGCTTCCTGGTTGGGGAACCAAGAGAACTTAGGGAAAGACAAACATTAAAAGCATTTTTTTTTCTTGTGGCCGCTGTGCCACCAAGCTCACTGGAGGCTAGCTTGGGGTGTAATGGAACATGTATTTATAATGTGATTTTTTTATTTTTTATTTTTTTCCGAGTTCCCACACGGTACGCATTACATTTAGGACAGGAAATATAACTGCCTCACAATTAGGGATGTAATAATTACCAGCATTAATTGCGGTAAAATATCCCACGGTTAGTATTACTGTTTTTATATGTTAATTATTTTAAAATTGTGATTTATTACCGATACATTTACTAATCATCTCCGAAAAAAGCAGCTAACACCCTGGTTAGTGCGCTAATCCCTATAAAGTGTGTCTTATCACATCTAAAATGCTATCATGGATACAAGACCTATTAACATTTGACCCCATTACAAACGACATACCCCAAAATGTCTGAGCAAATAAGCCAGTGGTTTTCAAACTTTTCCCACCAAGTACCACTTCAGAAAACACTTGGCTCGCTAAGTACCATTAAAATACAGTAGCGTAGTAGGCCCAAGTATTCATTAACAAGTATATTTAATATTTTTGGCCGCTGTAGCATTACAAACGATGCACAAACATCAACAATGATACTCCATGTACAGTACATATTTACAGACTGAGTTGGCGTACCAGTAGATGGCGCCCACGTACACCGAGTAGTACGCGTACCACAGTTTGAGAATCGCTGAACTAAGCTATTAAATTGTGTGCTTTGTAACGGCAGGCTGTATGTACTCTAATTGGTCAAAGTTTTGGATGTGGAGAATCATACACGTGCGTTCTCACAATAGGAAGTTGCATAAACCGGAAGTAAAACATGCAACCCCTCTTTTACCTTGGTCATTAAGAAACACTTTATCTTTACAAACTGAAGAAACGCATATTGTGTGTGTGTGTGTGTGTATATATATATATATATATATATATATATATATATATATATTACAGTCAAGGTTTCTGTGGTTTATCCGTTATACAGTGCTCAATACCGGAGTAGAGCGGAATATACATTAGGTCAGGAAAAAACACATAGGCTATTTTCATCCCTACAAGCCTGTTTCGCAGGTTTCCCTGCTCTGCAGGGGTTTTTATAATATATATATATAATAAAATCAACTGAAGAGCAGGTTTTCCTGCTCTTCAGGGGATTTTCTGGTATGCGGTCAGGTTTAGGCCTGCCTCAGGGAAGAGGACGTCCCTGCCATGCACAGTCCACCACAGACACCGGTGGAGGTGCGACAGGCCTAAGGCCCAGCGGCAAGACCACCTTGTTGTAATTAATATATATATATATATATCTTAGGTCAGGATATATCTACTGTATCTTAGGTCAGGAAAAAACACAGAGGCTATTTCATCCCTACAAGCCTGTTTCGCAGGTTTCCCTGCTCTTCAGGGGATTTTATAATATATATATGTATATATATATATATATATATATATAGGGGTGTGGGAAGAAAAAAAATAAAAAAAAATAAAATATATATACATATACGTATATATATATATGTATATATATATATATATATATATATATATATATATATATATATATATATATATATATATATATATATATATATATATATATATATATATATATATATATATATATATATATATATATATATATACGTATATGTATATATATATATGTGTATATATATATATATATATATATATATATATATATATATATATATATATATATATATATATACGTATATGTATATATATATATATGGGTGTGGGAAGAAATCGATTCAAATTCAAATCTCCATTCTCACGTAGTATGATTCCGTTTCGATTCTCATTTTTCAAAAATCGATTTTCTTCCCCCGCTCCCGGCAATGTGTATGTGCCTTCTGGGCTACCGTAGGTATTGCGCAATAAGCAGCGTGGCTAGCTACTAAGGGGAGTGTAGTGTTGTTGTGTGGCCATGGATGAAGTGCTGGCTGTCCGGAGTCGGGACCCGGGGTGAACCGCTCGCCTGTGCATCGGTTGGGGACATCGCTGTGCTGCTGACCCGCCTCCGCTCGAGATGGTCTCGTGCTGGCCCCACTATGGACTGGACTCTCACTATTATGTTAGATCCACTATGGACTGGACTCTCACAATATTATGTTAGATCCACTATGGACTGGACTTTCACACTATTATTATGTTAGATCCACTATGGACTGGACTCTCACTATTATGTTAGATCCACTATGGACTGGACTCTCACACTATTATGTTAGATCCACTATGGACTGGACTTTCACTATTATGTTAGATCCACTATGGACTGGACTCTCACACTATTATGTTAGATCCACTATGGACTGGACTTTCACACTATTATGTTAGATCCACTATGGACTGGACTCTCCCACTATTATGTTGATCCACTATGGACTGGACTCTCCCACTATTATGTTAGATCCACTATGGACTGGACTCTCACACTATTATGTTAGATCCACTATGGACTGGACTCTCACTGTTATGTTAGATCCACTATGGACTGGACTCTCACTATTATGTTAGATCCACTATGGACTGGACTCTCACACTATTATGTTAGATCCACTATGGACTGGACTTTCACACTATTATGTTAGATCCACTATGGACTGGACTCTCCCACTATTATGTTAGATCCACTATGGACTGGACTCTCACTATTATGTTAGATCCACTATGGACTGGACTCTCACACTATTATGTTAGATCCACTATGGACTGGACTCTCACTATTATGTTGGATCCACTATGGACTGGACTCTCACACTTTTATGTTGGATCCACTATGGACTGGACTCTCACTATTATGTTAGATCCACTATGGACTGGACTCTCACTATTATGTTAGATCCACTATGGACTGGACTCTCACTATTATGTTAGATCCACTATGGACTGGCCTCTCACTATTATGTTAGATCCACTATGGACTGGACTCTCACTATTATGTTAGATCCACTATGGACTGGACTCTCACTATTATGTTAGATCCACCATGGACTGGACTCTCACACTATTATGTTAGATCCACTATGGACTGGACTGTCACACTATTATGTTAGATCCACTATGGACTGGACTCTCACTATTATGTTAGATGCACTATGGAATGGACTCTCACACTATTATGTTAGATCCACTATGGACTGGACTCTCACACTATTATGTTAGATCCACTATGGACTGGACTCTCACACTATTATGTTAGATCCACTATGGACTGGACTCTCACACTATTATGTTAGATCCACTATGGACTGGACTCTCACTATTATGTTAGATCCACTATGGACTGGACTCTCACACTATTATGTTAGATCCACTATGGACTGGACTCTCACTATTATGTTAGATCCACTATGGACTGGACTCTCACACTATTATGTTAGATCCACTATGGACTGGACTCTCACTATTATGTTAGATCCACTATGGACTGGACTCTCACACTATTATGTCAGACCCACTCGACGTCCATTGCATCCGGTCACTGATAAGAATATAAAGGCAGATTTCCCCTAAAGTTTTGGCTGTGGCGCACCGTGTTAGTGCTGGTCTTGTAAGGCAAGGATTCAAGGGTTCGAGCTCAGGAAAGATCATAAACTTATGTGTTAAATTTGTTAGTTTTCACTAAAAAAACATTAATACACATTAAATACGCGTCTTTTAAATTAATTTGTTTCAGTACGAAATGCATGATTTAAAAAAGTATAAAAATAGTTTCACATGAATAAAGTGTGAAGACTTTTAGCAATTAGGGTGGGTTTTGGGGGCTCCTAAGGGCCCAAATTTAGCCAGGGGTGGCCCTACGTAATCATTTTGGTCAAAGTTATCATTGATATGAAATGTGCATATTATTACATCACTAGTCAAAGCCACACATCCACTTTGTAAACACATTTAGTGCAGCCCAGCCTTTAGCTGGCGAGAGTCACGGCAAGCAATAAAAAAAAGCCTCTTCCATCATAAAATGTCTTGTTTGAATAAAAGGACAAGTGGATAAGACGAAAGCAGAGTTTAATAGAGATGGGGAACTGGGCTACAAGCGAGAACTATAGGCTGGAAGGAAATGTAATTTCCTGAAAATGAAAATGTGTGTCTTTCCTAAAAAAAAACGTACCGAAAATAAACCAAATTTTGACGTTAAAAGTGAGGCATATATTGTTACTCTCTTACTGGAGACCAATGGAACATCTGCGTTTCACTCTGTATTACCATCTAAGGACCAAGTGATGAAATGAGATACTAGTCCTTCTTATTTATGTGCTTCTGCAGATCATGGCCCACTTCTGAACTTGCTACATTTCTTTAAAAAAAAATATTTGTAAACATTTTTTAAATTAAAATAAAAAAGCATGTGCCTTCTTTTTTAAATGTTTTAAAAATGTTATGACCATCCATGCATTTTCTACCGCTTATTCCCTTCGGGTCGCGGGGGCGGTGGAGCCTATCTCAGCTACAAAATGGGAGCTTTTTTATTTTTGTATTTTTTTTTAAAGACAGGCTACATTCCTTTTTTTTTAATACAATTTATTTACACATTTGTTTTATTAAAACATCCATCCCATCCATTTTCTACAGCTTTTATCCTTTTTGGGGTTGCGGGGGTGCTGGAGCCTATCTCAGCTACAAAATGTAAACTTAAAAATGTTTTTATTTTTATTTTTTAAAGACAGGCTACATTCCTTTTTTTTAATACAATTTATTTACACATTTGTTTTATTAAAACATCCATCCCATCCATTTTCTACCGCTTGTCCCTTTTGGGGTCGCGGGGGGTACTGGAGCCTATCTCAGCTACAAAATGTAAACTTTTTAATTTTTTTTTGTTTTTTTTAAAGACATGCTACATTACTTTTTTTTTAATGCAATTTTTTTTACACATTTGTTTTATTAAAACAGACTGGATATATAAGTTATAATTTTTCACTTATTTGTATTTTTCTAAAGACATGCTATCTTCCTTTCTTTAAAAAAAGATACATAAATTTTTGTATATATTAGTTTGAGTAAAAAAGACTATATATTCCTTTTATACTTTTTAAAAATGTATTTATGTCTATGTTTAAAGAAGTCATGCTATATTCCTTTCTTTTTGCATATTTATTTTATACAAACAGACTGGATATATATATATTCCTTTTATAATTTTTTTGAAATGTATTTATTTTTATTAAGAAAAAAAGACATCCTCCATTCCTTTTTTTTAATACAATTTTTTTTACACATTTGTTTTATTAAAACTTCCATCCCATCCATTTTCTAACGCTTTTCTCCTTTTTGGGGTCGCGGGGTGCTGGAGCTTATCTCAGCTACAAAATGTAAACTTTTAAATGTTTTTTTTTTTTTTTTTAAAGACATGCTACATTCCTTTTTGTTAATACAATTTTTTTTACACATTTGTTTTATTAACTGGATATATATTTTATAAATTTTCAAAATGTATTTATTTGTATTTTTCCAAATACATGCTACCTTCCTTTCTTTAAAAAAAGATACATACATTTTTGTACATATTTGTTTTATTAAAAAAGACTATATATTCCTTTTATAGTTTTTTAAAATGTATTTATTTCTATGTTTAAAGAAGTCATACTATATTCCTTTCTTTTTGCATATTTATTTTATACAAACAGACTGGATATATGTATTCCTTTTATAATTGTTTTGAAATGTATTCATTTTTATTAAGAAAAAAAAAAAGACATGCTACATTGAACATTCCCAGAGTCTTTGAGACGACACAGAGCAGATAATGTGCACTACAATTAAGATTCCTTGTGTTGCCCTGATAAGAAGCCAAAACAGACCTCTGCTTTCTGTTTTTCCCCGAGTCCTTACCATCAGTCTGTCTTCAGGATGCCTATTCTATTAACGCTACATGTATTCTTCTGGCAAAACCCCTGACTTAGTCTGAGAGTTGCAAGTAAAAAAAACAGTCTGAAGCCTTGCAGCGCTTTAGAGATGTTGCCTCTGAGACATTTTCTATAAATTCCTTCCCTGCAATATAGATAATCCCTTTTCTGGATTATCTTCCTTTTTCCTTGGCAGCGGGAAGCATTTGCAAGGAGTCCACCCGCCGCGGCTGCACATCTTCAGCTTGCTGCTCTGCTGTAATGCAACAAGTCACGCTGCTGCGATGAAATGAAAATCGAGCAGAAATACTTTTAATAAAATGAGGTCAACCGCACTCTCAGGCTCTCTTTTTTTAAAGACCTGTTAAATGCTTCAAGGGAACCACTTTTTCAATGAGTTTGTGTTTGGCATCAGCAATGGCAAGTTGACTTGGGTGACAGTGCGATCATGGAATGTGTCTTTCCGTGCAGGGTCATGTTCTCCAGGACCATCAACCTGGGTCCGTGCCAGTACACTTCTTTCCACACCTCTGATGGGGAAATGCGATGCTGTCTTGAGGGGAATGTTTTTGGAACGGTTGTCTTAAGGTAGGAGGCTCTTCACAAATATCATTCCCTAGATTCCTTTTCTGGGTAATCTTCTTTTGGAGAGTCCGCGTAAAATTCAAGGCCCAGGATTGGCATCTTGGCTTTTTTTTAATGGTTGCTTTAGAGCAGGGGTTCCTACACTTTTCCTGCAGGCGAGCTACTTTTCAATTGACCAAATCGAGGGGATCTACCTCATTCATATATATAATTTATATGTATTTATGTATGGAAGAGACATTTTTGTTAAGAAGTTCAAGATGTTTAATGATAATACAAGCATATTTAACACATATACAGTCGTGGTCAAAAGTTTACATACACTTGTAAAGAACATAATGTCATGACTGCCTTGAGTTTCCAATCATTTCTACAACTCGTATTTTTTTGTGATAGAGTGATTGGAGCACATACTTGTTGGTCACAAAAAACATTCATGAAGTTTGCTTCTTTTATGAATTTATTATGGGTCTACTGAAAATGTGAGCAAATCTGCTGGGTCAAAAGTATACATACAGCAATGTTAATATTTGGTCCCTTGGCAAGTTTCACTGCCTTTGGTAGCCATCCCCAGCTTCTGGCAAGATTCTGGTTGATTTTTTGACCACTCCTCTTGACAAAATTGGTGTTGGTTTTCTGACATGGACTTGTTTCTTCAGCATTGTCCCTCTCCCCTCAGGCAGGAGACTACGGTCCATCCAGACCCACACCTCCCGCCACCTGAAAAGTTTTTTCCCTTCGGCCATCAGGCACAACTCCTAACAGTAGCTCCTTTGAATTCCTTCTAAGTCTATAACAAGATCTGATAGCTCAGTTACAGCTCTTGTTATTACCAAATCTGCAAGATGTTATTCATTGAATCAAAGAAGCAATTTGAATGAATCACTGCTAGTCTGCAGAGCTCCGTCACAGAACCCATTAAAGGCCTACTGAAACCCACTACTACCGACCACGCAGTCTGATAGTTTATATATCAATGATGAAATCTTAACATTGCAACACATGCCAATACGGCCGGGTTAACTTATAAAGTGCAATTTTAAATTTCCCGGGAAATATCCGGCTGAAAACGTCTCGGTATGATGACGTTTGCGTGTGACGTCACGGATTGTGAGGAAGTATTGGAACACCATTGTGGAAAGCTATTAAGTCGTCTCTTTTCATCGCAAAATTCCACAGTATTCTGGACATCTGTGTTGGTGAATGTTTTGCAATTTGTTTAATGAACAATGAAGATAGCAAAGAAGAAAGCTGTAGGTGGGATCGGTGTATTAGCGGCTGGCTGCAGCAACACAACCAGGAGGACATTGAGTTGGATAGCAGACGCGCTACCGTGAGTACAGCTTTGGCTTCCAAACATCTGATCGCTTGCCCGTACGTGCGTGCCGCTATGTGCATGTTACATACCTAACTTTGGGGAAATATAAGTTTCTTGCCGACTCTGATGGTGGCCGGGGTGTCGTCGAAAGCCACAACGCCGTCCGCCGCCGCGCCGTTGTCCTCACCGGTGTCTGGGTTGACTTCCTTGGTCTCCGGGCCGCCGACCGCACCGATGATCGTGGTGAAGTCCTCCGTCGCGCCGTCGATCGCTCGAACGCAGGTGAGCACGGGTGGTGATGAGCAGATGAGGGCTGGCGTAGGTGGAGAGCTAATGTTTTTAGCATAGCTCTGTCGAGGTCCTGTAGCTAAGTTAGCTTCAATGGCGTCGTTAGCAACAGCATTGCTAGGCTTCGCCAGGCGGGACAGCATTAACCGTGTGGTTACAGGTCCAGGGTTTAGTTCAGTGTCTCCTGATAGTAGAAGTAATTGTAGTATTGTTGATCTTCGGTCTATCCTTCCAGTCAGGGGCATGTTTCTTCTGTTTCTATCCGCAGTTAAGCACGATGCTATCACGTTAGCTCCGAAGCTAAAGCGCTTCACCGATGTATTGTCGTGGAGATAAAAGTCACTGTGAATGTCCATTTCGCGTTCTCGACTCTCATTTTCAAGAGGATATAGTATCCGAGGTGGTTTAGAATACAAACCTGTGATCCACAATGGAAAAAGGAGAAAGTGTGGAATCCAATGAGCCCTTGTACCTAAGTTACGGTCAGAGCGAAAAAAGATACATCCTGGCGTCCTGCACTGCCCTCTAGACCTTCACTCTCACTCTCACTATCCTCATCCACGATTCTTTCATCCTCGCTCAAATTAATGGGGTAATCGTTGCTTTCTCGGTCCGAATCGCTCTCGCTGCTGGTGGGAATGATTGTAAACAATGTGCAGATGTGAGGCGCTCCACAACCTGTGACGTCACGCTACTTCCGGTACAGGCAAGGCTTTTTTATCAGCGACCAAAAGTTGCAAACTTTATCATCGATGTTCTCTACTAAATCCTTTCAGCAAAAATATGGCAATATCGCGAAATGATCAAGTATGACACATAGAATGGACCGGCTATGCCCGTTTAAATAAGAACATTTCATTTCAGTAGGCCTTTAAGCTCATAAGTTGAGGTGCTACTGTACTACTAAAAATATAAAAAAATATCGATATGTTTCATTTATTTGTGTCTCTGGTTTAGTGTTCAACATCAACAATGAATGTAAGTACTGTAAGATCAGGCATGGACGTTCCAAACCGTGCCATGGTGAGCGGAACTGAGCTGTACTTGTGGGAACCCTACCATTTTGAACTCCCTGCCCGAACTCTGTGTCCTGTAGAAATGCTGCCACTGCCAGATCGTTATCAACTGGGCCAATTCCTCGCTGTTTGCTTTTGTTTTCTTTCACCGAGCTCGCGCTGGCTGCAAGCCAGGACGAGGGACGTGTGTGCTGTGCAGTCCTAAAGCCAAACTGTTGCCATTGTGGTCTTATTGTACGCTTTGAATGTTGCTGCTGATGATACCAACACCAGTCTCTGCCCGAGGTGACATTTTACTGCAGTGGGGATTTGCGATGAGTGGTTGCACCTGGTGTCTTCATTAGCAGCACCATGGAAATTGGCATTAAACACACATGTAGAAACGACAGCAGTTATTCCCTGATGGTGAATGGAAACTATGTTGAATAGTCAACTAAACGGTCATTTGCGGGTAGGAGGTGTGGCCTTGCCTGGGCTTGTGACTTGCATGTTGCATGAGTCTCAAGAAAAAGCATCACAGACACACACTACATTACCTAGAAGGCTTTGCAACTCAGGATGCAAGAGACCGTGTAGTCTGTCCTGGGGTCAAACAGTCGCCGTCATAAAACCATTAACTGTGCAGGCAAGTAACATTTCAAGGGTGTTTATGTCCCATCACTTCTCCGCTGCTGTGTGGATTATTTAAGTTGGTTTGATTATTTATTTAGTACAAGGTGGTTCCTGTCATTGCTAAAGTATGATCACATTTAATTAGTGTTGTCCCGATACCAATATTTTAGTACCGGTACCAAAATGTTTTTTGATACTTTTCGGTACTTTTCTAAATAAAGGGGACCACAAAAAATGGCATTATTGGCTTTATTTTAACAAAAAATCTTACAGTTCATTAAACATATGTTTCTTATTGCAATCAAAGAACAATTGTGTCCTTAAATAAAATAGTGAACATACCGTATTTCCTTGAATTGGCGCAGGGAATATAGTATTCGCACGTCTAGAATTACTGCCGGGTCAAACTCGTTTCTCAAAATAATTAACGCATGCTTGGCCTTATCGCCGGTTCATTATTGAAGCTGGATCAAATTCGTTTCGCAAAATATTAATTTTATTATCGCATGTCTATAATTTTCACCGGGTCAAACTCGTTTCGCAAAATATTTAGCATATGGCTAGAACTTCCACCGGGTCAAATTCGTTACGTCACGAGTGACGCATCTGTCCTCATTTTCAAAATGGAGGAAGCTGCTTTCAGTAGTTTACAATCGCACAAAGGAAAAAAGATTGATTGATTGATTGATTGAGACTTTTATTAGTAGGTTGCACAGTGAAGTACATATTCCGTACAATTGACCACTAAATGGTAACACCCGAATAAGTTTTTCAACTTGTTTAAGTCGGGGTCCACTTAAATTGATTCATGATACAGATATATACTATCATATATACTATCATCATAATACAGTCATCACACAAGATAATCACATTGAATTATTTACATTATTTACAATCAGGAGTGTGGAGGGGGGGTGGGGTGGGGATATGGACATCAAGTAGTGGACATAGAGAGAGAGAGAGAGAGAGATCAGAAGGCATAAGAAAAAGAATCTGCATTTGATTGTTTACATTTGATTATTAGCAATCCGGGGAGGGTGTTAGTTTAGGGTTGTAGCTGCCTGGAGGTGAACTTTTATAGCGGTTTTGAAGGAGGATAGAGATGCCCTTTCTTTTATACCTGTTGGGAGCGCATTCCACATTGATGTGGCATAGAAAGAGAATGAGTTAAGACCTTTGTTAGTTCGGAATCTGGGTTTAACGTGGTTAGTGGAGCACCCCCTGGTGTTGTGGTTATGGCGGTCATTTACGTTAAGGAAGTAGTTTGACATGTACTTCGGTATCAGGGAGGTGTAGTGGATTTTATAGACTAGGCTCAGTGCAAGTTGTTTAACTCTGTCCTCCACCCTGAGCCAGCCCACTTTAGAGAAGTGGGTAGGAGTGAGGTGGGATCTGGGGTGGAGGTCTAGAAGTAACCTGACTAGCTTGTTCTGAGATGTTTGGAGTTTAGATTTGAGGGTTTTGGAGGTGCTAGGGTACCAGGAGGTGCATGCGTAATCGAAAAAGGGTTGAACGAGAGTTCCCGCCAGAATCCTCAAGGTGCTTTTGTTGACCAGAGAGGAAATTCTGTAGAGAAATCTCGTTCGTTGGTTAACCTTTTTGATTACCTTGGTTGCCATTTTATCACAGGAAAGGTTAGCCTCTAGAATGGAACCTAGGTAGGTGACCTCATCTTTCCTGGTGATGACACTGTCACCTACTTTTATGGTGAAGTGATTGACTCTCTTAAGTTTGATGTGGGACCCAAACAGGATGGATTCTGTTTTACCCAAGTGGATGGATAGCTTGTTGTCAGCGAGCCAGGTGCAAGTTCTACAGAGCTCAGCACTGAGGATTTTCTCCACCTGTGACTTGTCCTTGCCGGATACCAGCAGGGCAGAGTCATCCGCAAACAAAAACAATTCACAGTCACATGCCGATGACATGTCGTTTATGTATATTAGGAACAGTAAAGGTCCTAATATACTGCCTTGGGGGACTCCACAGCTCACCGAGAGGGGGGGGGGACACGGTGCCGTTCACCTCTACCACCTGCTCCCTCCCCTCCAAGTAAGACTGCATCCAGCTCCAAGAGGTTTTGTTAAATCCGATTGCTCTGAGCTTATCCAACAGTATAGCGTGGTTAACGGTGTCAAAGGCCTTCTGAAGGTCCAGCATGACCATGCCGCAGTATTTGCCCGCGTCCACCTCATGTTTGATGTGGTCGGTCAGATAGAGAAGGCATGTGTCAGTGGAGTGGTTAGTTCTGAAGCCGGATTGGAATTTGTACATGAGTTTATTAGTGGCAAGGTAACTATCGACCTGTTCATAAACTATTTTCTCCATTACTTTCGAAATGGAGCTGAGAATAGAAACAGGTCGGTAGTTGCCAGGTTCCAATTTGCTTCCTTTTTTAAAGAGGGGAGTTACTCTTGCTATCTTAAAATCTTTTGGTACTTGGCCTTGTGTAATTGATAGGTTTATTATGTGCGTGATGATAAAGAGCTTTTCAGTAGGATTTAAGGTCCAAGCTATTGAATACCGGTACAGTATGCTAAAGAGAACAGTAAGCAGCTATGTTTTATTAATATACCGTAGCTGCGTGTGTGAAATACTGTATAAGTCATTAAATGACTCCCGCCTCCTGGTGGTAGAGGGCGCTGCCGCGCTAGTGATCCTTCTTGCGACTTCCGGTACTGCAGAAGAAGTGAACACACGCAGCAAGAGATTTTTTTCTCTTCCTTTTAACAAGGAGGGTATCTAAAATAAAACAGTTTTCTAAACTGGACTTTCAATGGAAGCAGGAGGTAATAATTAAAGGAATATCTCCATCGAGACAGAGACTTTTAAAACGGAAAAAAGGAAATAATGAAGACTTCTATAAACAAGTTATCGATGCTTTTGGTCAGAAGGAGCTGCAAATGGACTCCATTTATAAGTACAGGTAAGACCATAATAACGTTTTTTTTAATTAAATGTGCTTTTCATGATGGTATGCTTACATCACACTCAAAGCGCACGACTAAATTTTATGGATTCCTTTTGGTAAACGCCGGAGTGAGAAGAGGTTTTAAAATAATTACCGCATGCACGGCCATCCCGCCGGTTTCCGGTAAACGCAGGAGTGACAGGAGGTTTTAAATTAATTAACGCCCCTGCGGCTATTCAAGGAAATACGGTACTAGACAACTTGTCTTTTAGTAGTAAGTAAACAAACAAAGGCTCCTAATTAGTCTGCTGACATACTGTATGCAGTAACATAATAGGTCATTTATCATTCTATATTGTCAAAAGTATGAGGGACAAGCTGTAAAAATGGTTTATTAATCCACTTGTTCATTTACTGTTAATATCTGGTTATTTTCTCTTTTAACATGTTCTATCTACACTTCTGTTAAAATGTAATAATCACTTATTCTTTTATTGTTTGATACTTTACATTAGTTTTGGATAATACCACAAATTTAGGTATCGATCCGATACCAAGTAGTTACAGGATCATACATTGGTCATATTCAAAGTCCTCATGTGTCCAGGGACGTATTTCCTGAGTTTATAAACATCCATCCATCCATTTTCTACCGCTTATTCCCTTCGGGGTCGCGGGGGGCGCTGGAGCCTATCTCAGCTACAATCGGGCGGAAGGCGGGATAATATACATTTTTTAAAAAGGAAAAAAGATTTTGTGATGCTTAAAAAAAATCGATGTAATCATATATTACAAACCCCGTTTCCACATGAGTTGGGAAATTGTGTTAGATGTAAATATAAACGGAATACAATGATTTGCAAATCATTTTCAACCCATATTCAGTTGAATATGCTACAAAGACAACATATTTGATGTTTAAACTGATAAGCTTTTTTTTTTTTTGCAAATAATCATTAACTTTAGAATTTGATGCCAGCAACACGTGACAAAGAAGTTGGGAAAGGTGGAAATAAATAATGATAAAGTTGAGGAATGCTCATCAAACACTTATTTGGAACATCCCACAGGTGAACAGGCAAATTGGGAACAGGTGGGTGCCATGATTGGGTATAAAAGTAGATTCCATGAAATGCTCAGTCATTCACAAACAAGGATGGGGCGAGGGTCAACACTTTGTCAACAAATGCGTGAGCAAATTGTTGAACAGTTTAAGAAAAACCTTTCTCAACCAGCTATTGCAAGGAATTTAGGGATTTCACCATCTACGGTCCGTAATATCATCAAAGGGTTCAGAGAATCTGGAGAAATAACTGCACGTAAACAGCTAAGCCTGTGACCTTCGATCCATCAGGCTGTACTGCATCAACAAGCGACAGCAGTGTGTAAAGGATATCACCACATAGGCTCAGGAACACTTCAGAAACCCACTGTCAGTAACTACAGTTGGTCGCTACATCTGTAAGTGCAAGTTAAAACTCTCCTATGCAAGGCGAAAACCGTTTATCAACAACACCCAGAAACGCTGTCGGCTTCGCTGGGCCTGAGCTCATCTAAGATGGACTGATACAAAGTGGAAAAGTGTTCTGTGGTCTGACGAGTTCACTTTTCAAATTGTTTTTGGAAACTGTGGACGTCGTGTCCTCCGGACCAAAGAGGAAAAGAACCATCCGGATTGTTCTAGGCGCAAAGTTGAAAAGCCAGCATCTGTGATGGTATGGGGGTGTATTAGTGCCCAAGAAATGGGTAAATTACACATCTGTGAAGGCGCCATTAATACTGAAAGGTACATACAGGTTTTGGAACAACATATGTTGCCATCCAAGCAACGCTACCATGGACGCCGCTGCTTATTTCAGCAAGTCAATGCCAAGCCACGTGTTACATCAACGCGGCTTCATAGCAATCATTGGTACTTTAATCTTTAATTTAAAAGAGTTTAATTATAATCATTTATTATTATACCTGGTTATAATGCAGGAGTATGTGTGTGTATTCGTTTTTACTGCCTTCTAACAGGGGTGTGAATCTTTGGGTGCCTAATGATTTGATCCGATTCGATTCCTGGGTGACCATTTAATCCAGAATCGATTCTCGATTTCCACAGATTCTCGCAATGTATTATTTGGTATAATAATTCATATGAATCTTTCCCAAAACAACTTACACGTTGGAAAAGCTCCTTCTGGTTGGTTCTTTCTTTTTAGACTTAGACAAACTTTAATGATCCACAAGGGAAATTGTTACACACAGTAGCTCAGTTACAATGATGGAAAGTGTAAGGATGGAAAGGACAATGCAGGTATAAATAGACTAAATATAGCGATATAAAATATAACATTTATACGTAATATTTACATAATATATGTACAGTACATTATATATACTGATATATTATATTATGTCTATATCATATATACATTATATAACAATTACAATGTACAATATTACAGTATATGTGACAGCTGTAGCATAAAATAGAGAGTAAATCCAGCAGAAAATAGACATTAAAAACAAAGAGAAGTAGCTTACATAGAAGGTGTAAAAATGGATTCTTATTTTTTTTTGAATAAAATATGATCATAATTTAAAACATGTTTGTTTTTTTATGAATCGAGTTTTTTTAAAAGCATTTTGAATCCTTTTAGAAACGGGAGGACTAAAACTCGCGATTCGGCTTTTTGTGCAGGAACTGTGCGATTCGACTTTTTGTGCAGTTCTACCATCGAGTGTCAACTTTGAGGTCAATGTGGTATAAAATGAGTAAAACATCAATGCAGTGTTTGTTTTCTAATTTCTGTTGTAATCCTGTTCTTTTTGGAGCTTAGGTTTACAAGAGAAAACATTGATTCATAAAATAACAAGTTGGTTTAGTCTTATTTTAAAATAGGCCTCAAAGCATTGCAACTTTTGCTGCAACTGTCTGAAAAAGCTGCTGCGAAATCAGGCATTTTCGATGATTTTAGGTTGTCCTGAAGAATTTGGAGGTAATCCTCCTTTTTCATTGTCCCATTTAAAACACCAGTTCCATTGGCAGCAAAACAGGCCCAGGGCATAATACTACTACCACTTATTAAATTAAAGGCCTCACCTTTTCTCCTCCAAACATATTGTCTGACATCACATGGACAAAGATAAGACCTTCTGGAGGAAAATTCTGAGTTCAGATGAAACAAAAATGGAGCTGTTTGGCCACAATACCCAGCAATATGTTTGGAGGAGAAAAGGTGAGGCCTTTAATCCCAGGAACACCATATCTACCGTCAAGCATGGTGGTGGTAGTATTATGCTCTGGACCTGTTTTGCTGCCAATGGAACTGGTGCTTTACAGAGAGTAAATGGGACAATGAAAAAGGAGGATTACCTCCAAATTCTTCCGGACAAGCTAAAATCATCAGCCCGGAGGTTGGGTCTTGGGCGCAGTTGGGTGTTCCAACAGGACAATGACCCCAAACACGTCAAAAGTGGTAAAGGAATGGCTAAATCAGGCTAGAATTAAGGTTTTGGAATGGCCTTCCCAAAGTCCTGACTTAAACGTGTGGACAATGCTGAAGAAACAAGTCCATGTCAGAAAACCAACACATTTAGCTGAACTGCACCAATTTTGTCAAGAGGAGTGGTCAAAAATTCAAGCAGAATCTTGGCAGAAGCTTGTGGATGGCTACCAAAAGCGCCTTATTGCAGTGAAACTTGCCAAGGGACATGTAAGCAAATATTAACATTGCTGTATGTATACTTTTGACCCAGCACATTTGCTCACATTTTCAGTAGACCCATAATAAATTCATAAAAGAAGAAAACTTCATGAATGTTTTTTGTGACCAACAAGTATGTGCTCCAATCACTCTATCACAAAAAAAATAATTGTATAAGATTGTCCTGATACCAATATTTTGGTACCGGTACTAAAATTATTTCGATACTTTTCGGTGATTTTCTAAATAAAGGGGACCACAAACATGGCATTATTGGCTTTATTTTAACAAAAAATCTTAGGGTACATTAAACATATTTATTATTGCAAGTTTGTCCTTTAATACAAAAGTGAACATATTAGACAACTTGTCTTTTAGCAGTAAGTAAACAAACAAAGGCTCCTAATTAGTCTGCTGACGTATGGAGTAACATATTGTGTCATTTATCTACCTATTATTTTGTCAACATTATAAAGGACAAGCTGTAAAAATTGTTTATTAATCTACTTGTTCATTTACTGTTTATATCTGCTTATTTTCTGTTTTAACATCACTTCTACACTTCTGTTAAAATGCAAAAATCACTTATTCTTCTGTTGTTTAATACTTTACATTAGTTTTGGATGATACCACACATTTGGGTAACAATCCAATTCCAAGTCGTTATCGGATAATACATTGGTCATATTCAAAGTCCTCATGTGTCCAGGGACATATTTCCCTGGACACATGAGGACTGGTACTTTTCAGAGGCGGTATAGTACCAAATATGATTCATTAGTATCGTGGTACTGTACTAATACCGGTATACCGTGCAACCCTTATATATATATATATATATATATATATATATATATAGTTATGTCGGGGCGTTTTTTATCAATTTATTCTACAAAACTATTACTTTACAATTGTCCATTAACAAGTAAGAAGTCAAGGGCGGTCACGGCATGTTCTAGCTGTCCATGCCGGTCAATTTGTTAGGGCGTTGCGGCGAGTGACGAGGGCGGTCACGGCACTTGCCACAATTTAATTCGAACCCTGCAAATGTCCTTTTAACTTTAAAGGCCTACTGAAATGAATTTTTTTTATTTAAACGGGGATAGCAGATCTATTCTATGTGTCATACTTGATCATTTCGCGATATTGCCATATTTTTGCTGAAAGGATTTAGTATAGAACAACGACGATAAAGATTGCAACTTTTGGTATCTGATAAAAAAAAAAGGCTTGCCCCTACCGGAAGTAGCGTGACGTAGTCAGTTGAACATATACGCAAAGTTCCCTATTGTTTACAATGATGGCCGCATGAAGTGAGAGAGATTCGGACCGAGAAAGCGACAATTTCCCCATTAATTTGAGCGAGGATGAAAGATTTGTGGATGAGTAAAGTGCAAGTGAAGGACTAGTGGGGAGTTGAAGCTATTCAGATAGGGAAGATGCTGTGAGAGCCGGGGGTGACCTGATATTCAGCTGGGAATGACTACAACAGTAAATAAACACAAGACATATATATACTCTATTAGCCACAACACAACCAGGCTTATATTTAATATGCCACAAATTAATCCTGCATAAAAACACCTGCGTGTTTGTTATGCTAGCTCCTAGCTCCTATCCTAGCTCCTAGCTCCATAGAACACGCCAATACAATTCAAACACCTGATCAACACACACAATCACTCAGCCCAAAAGACCGTTCACCTAACCCAAGGTTCATAAAGCTTATATATTTTAAAAAAGTTACGTACATACGCAAAAAAAAGTTGCGCACATACGGTCAAGCGATCAAATGTTTAGAAGCCAAAGCTGCATACTCACAGTAGCACGTCTGCGTCTTTGTCATCCAAATCAAAGTAATCCTGGTAAGAGTCTGTGTTGTCCCAGTTCTCTACAGGCGTCTGTGTATCGAAGTCAAAAGTCCTCCTGCTTAGAGTCTCTGTTATCCGAGTTCTTCCATCTTGACTGCATCTTTCGGGAATGTAAACAAAGAAGCGCCGGCTGTGTACTGTTGTTGCTGACTACGTTCGAAAAATACGTCCATTTCGCACCGACAACTTTCTTCTTTGCTTGCTCAGCTTCCTTCTCCATAATGCAATGAACATGATTGCAACAGATTCACGAACACAGATGTCCAGAATACTGTGGAATTATGAAATGAAAACAGAGCTTTTTCGTATTGGCTTCAATGTGGAAGGCATACCCGTGTTCATACGTCATCCTCAGAGGCGTTTCGAACCGGAAGTTTAGCGGCAAATTTAAAATGTCACTTTATAAGTTAACCCGGCCGTATTGGCATGTGTTATAATGTTAAGATTTCATCATTGATATATAAACTATCAGACTGCGTGGTCGGTAGTAGTGGGTTTCAGTAGGCCTTTAATCACGTCAAAAGTTTGTACGACTTTAAAAGGCGTACCTTTCTTGGAAAAGTTGGAATTCTAAATTGTTTGGCCTCAGCGAGAGGTTCTATGTCAGCATTCGATTCGGACTAGAACTACAGCGAATCAGATTTGTCCAATTTGATGTAATGCCTTAGTTTGAATGAGCAGTGCATGGAGACATACTGGATAAGATGTCCAAGTGTCAAGTCTTTTTCTGGCCACTCGGCATCATCCACAGCTTCTTAAATGACACTCTTTATTTAAACTGATTTGAATGATTGCGGCGTCTCACTTTTGCAAGCAGTGTGATTTTAGGAGTGGGCTGAGAAAGCTGGCACACTGTGACTTGTCAATCATCGCCTCCCAAATGTGTGAGTGTCATCTGGCTGCATTAATGCATGTTTTAAATCGCAGAATGATTATTTCCACCAGAAAAAGTGTCAAGCCAAAAATTGACTGATGGCGTTACATGATTACCATTTCCTGAGTGCTCCTATAGTGCACTGTGCTTATTAAAAACCTCACCAGAGAGAATGGCCTCTGAGAGCTGCTTCCATCCAATTAGCCAAAAAAAAAAAATGGATTAGCTCTTAAAATCGTCATATTTAATCTTTTAAAATGTTCCCTACTGATACCATGAAGCTAAAAGCCAAAGAAACATGCTGTACACTGCAAAAACTGAAATCTAAGTACAAACCCCGTTTCCATATGAGTTGGGAAATTGTGTTAGATGTATATATAAACGGAATACAATGATTTGCAAATCATTTTCAACCCATATTCAGTTGAATATGGTACAAAAACAACATATTTGATGTTCAAACTGATAAAAAAAAAAAAAATTTTGCAAATAATCATTAACTTTAGAATTTGATGCCAGCAACACGTGACAAAGAAGTTGGGAAAGGTGGCAATAAATACTGATAAAGTTGAGGAATGCTCATCAAACACTTATTTGGAACATCCCACAGGTGAACAGGCAAATTGGGAACAGGTGGGTGCCATGATTGGGTACAATAGTAGATTCCATGAAATGCTCAGTCATTCACAAACAAGGATGAGGCGAGGGTCACCACTTTGTCAACAAATGCGTGAGCAAATTGTTGAACAGTTTAAGAAAAACCTTTCTCAACCAGCTATTGCAAGGAATTTAGGGATTTCACCATCTACAGTCCGTAATATCATCAAAGGGTTCAGAGAATCTGGAGAAATCACTGCACCTAAGCAGCTAAGCCCGTGACCTTCGATCCCTTTGGCTGTACTGCATCAACAAGCGACATCAGTGTGTGAAGGATATCACCACATGGGCTCAGGAACACTTCAGAAACCCACTGTCAGTAGCTACAGTTGGTCGCTACATCTGTAAGTGTAAGTTAAAACTCTCCTATGCAAGGCGAAAACCGTTTATCAACAACACCCAGAAACGCCGTCGGCTTCGCTGGGCCTGAGCTCATCTAAGATGTACTGATACAAAGTGGAAAAGTGGTCTGTGGTCTGACGAGTCCACATTTCAAATTGTTTTTGGAAACTGTGGACGTCGTGTCCTCCGGACCAAAGAGGAAAAGAACCATCCGGATTGTTATAGGCGCAAAGTTGAAAAGCCAGCATCTGTGATGGTATGAGGGTGTATTAGTGCCCAGGACATGGGTAACTTACACAGCTGTGAAGGCACCATTAATGCTGAAAGGTACATACAGGTTTTGGAGCAACATATGTTGCCATCCAAGCAACGTTACCATGGACGCCCCTGCTTATTTCAGCAAGACAATGCCAAGCCACGTGTTACATCAACGTGGCTTCATAGTAAAAGAGTGCGGGTACTAGACTGGCCTGCCTGTAGTCCAGACCTGTCTCCCATTGAAAATGTGTGGCGCATTATGAAGCCTAAAATACCACAACGGAGACCCCCGGACTGTTAAACAACTTAAGCTGTACATCAAGCAAGAATGGGAAATAATTCCACCTGAGAAGCTTAAAAAATGTGTCTCCTCAGTTCCCAAACGTTTACTGAGTGTTGTTAAAAGGAAAGGCCATCCAACACAGTGGTGAACATGCCCTTTCCCAAATACTTTGGCACGTGTTGCAGCCATGAAATTCTAAGTTAATTATTATTTGCAAAAAAAAATAAAGTTTATGAGTTTGAACATCAAATATCTTGTCTTTGTAGTGCATTCAATTGAATATGGGTTGAAAAGGATTTGCAAATCATTGTATTCCGTTTATATTTACATCTTACACAATTTCCCAACTCATATGTAAACAGGGTTTGTAAGATTATACATCTCAAATAAGGGTGATATTTGCTTACTTCCCGTCTGATAAGATAATTTTTCTCACTAAGCAGATTTTATGTTAGTGTTTTACTTGTTTTAAGGGTTTTGGTCCTAAATGATCTCAGTAAGATATTACAGCTTGTTGCTGAGATTTGATGACCTATATTGAGTAAAACATGTTTGAAACTAGAATATCAACTGTTGCAAAGCTGTGTCATCAACACTCACAAGTATAAAACTACTTTTTTAAAGTAATAATTTCTTATTTCAAGCATGAAAACAAAAATCATGACTTTGACACAATTGTGTCTCATAATTAAAACAGATGACAGCCAAATGGACTTTTCTGTTTTATTTTTAATGAAACAATAGAAAATACGTACTCATATAGTAGTGCAGTTTTTATTAGTGAGAATATACTTATTTTAAGGTATTTTTGGGTTCATTGAGGTTAGCTAATTTTACTTGTTTTGAAAAAAATGTATTCTTCTATTGGCAGATAATTTTGCTTAGTTCAAATAAAATACCCCTAATTTTTGTATTTTTTGTTTTTGTTTTTGAACACTGACTTTTTGCAGTGTACCTTTTGGTCCCCTGTGTTTTTTTTTTGTGTGAACGGTCCAACAACACACACACTCACGCATTCTAACCTTGACCCTGCAATCCCTTAGCCTTTGACCTGTGGCTGGAAAAAGTCTAATATGCAATTTTAGCTCCGAAAGAGGTGATGCTACTACACACACAAACACACACAGGGGCACAGTCGAGGGGTGAAAGGTCACAGCGGCCCATTAAGTGTCAGCCCGCCGTGACTCTCGGAGACAAACACTATTAGAATATTTATGAGCCATTTTCAAATGCTGCCATGTGCGCAAACATTTAGATGAATGTGTTTTTTTATGGACTGAGACTCGGTTTCACTTAAGTCATTTGGAACGTCACTCATTTTTAGTATTGTGTATGTTTGAAGTAGGGCTGGGCGATATGGACGAAAAAGTATATCTTGATATAGGGCTGGGCGATATGGCCTTTTTTAATATATCAATATTTTTAAGCCATGTCACGATACACCATATATATCTGGATATTTTGCCTTAGCCTTGAATGAACACTTGATGCATATAATCACAGCAGTATGATGATTCTATGTGTCTACATTAAAACATTCTTCTTCATACTGCATTAATATATGCTCATTTTAAACTTTCATGCAGAGAGGGAAATCACAACTAAGCCAATTGACCAAAAGTGTATTTATTAAACAGTTATTAAGCAGTGGCACAAACATTCATGTCATTTCCAAAACAGAAAGTGCAAGATTGTCAGAGACATTTTAAAACAAGCTATGAGTGCACTTTTGTGCATGATGTCACTAAGATGACATATCAAAACAACACTAAATTAAAGTGCACTTTTTGTACAGAACGCCACTACAATAGTTTAAAACAAATAAAGTGCACTTTTGTGCATGATGTCACACAAGATATTTCAATAAGTGTCAAATAAAAATGAGCTGCATAATAGGAAATCAAATAGTGTATGTTCTTCGCTATGTGGTAGGTTCCTGCGGACATTATCTCCTTATGTCGTAGACTATTATTTTCATACGGTGTTGATGTGGAAACTGTTGCCTCAGCATTTTATTGGTGTGGCACCGAACGGAGATGTTGACATGCGGAGTAAGCACTCTTCATTCTCTAGCAGGTGACTTTTCAAATGATGCTACATATTAGCAGTAATGCTACCTTTTGTAGCAATGCTTTTGCCCCACACTTGACATATTACGGTTGTCTGTTCGACATCTTCCCGCTTGAAGCTAAACCACCGCCAGACGATGGACCCCATGCTGTTTTTCTTGGGAATTAATTATTCCTTCATTTGTTACCAGATTCGCACCTTCTCTCTCTCGTAATACCACTCGCACCACAGCTAACGTTACCCATACCGCTACCTCTCTGTTACGCGAGGGCGTATACGTATGTGACGCATGTAAGAAGGTGCGCTTGTTTTATGTCTCTGTGAGAAGGAGAGACTAGAAAGAATGATAAGAGCCTGTAGTGTAATGCCCGCAGCTAAAAGCAACTGCGTGAGAACGTATACTCCAATATCACGATATAGTCATTTTCTATATCGCACAGAGACAAACCCGCGATATATCGAGTATATCGATATATTCTTACTTAAACTTGATATTCGATATATATCTCGACATATTTTCCGATATTAATTTTTGAGGGAGATTCAGTGAAGCTGAAGTGAATGACAACTGTCCTGTAAACAGTCAGTGGCACTTTTATTAAGCCAGTTAGTCAAGATGGGTATTAACAGCATAGAAAATAAACTGTTTAAGTAGCACAGAATTACGTAACATAATTAAAATAGAAAAATATTCTTTCTAAGTAAAATAAATAACATAGCTGTGCAAATAATACAAAATGGATCAAACTCAGATAAAAAATAAACTTGCAGGCAGGCACTTTTTAATTCCTAGTCGACGATGCATTCAATTGAATGCACTACAAAGACAAGATATTTGATGTTCAAACTCATAAACTTTATTTTTTTTTGCAAATAATAATTAACTTAGAATTTCATGGCTGCAACACGTGCCAAAGTAGTTGGGAAAGGGCATGTTCACCACTGTGTTACATGGCCTTTCCTTTTAAACGTTTGGGAACTGAGGAGACACATTTTTTAAGCTTCTCAGGTGGAATTCTTTCCCATTCTTGCTTGATGTACAGCTTAAGTTGTTCAACAGTCCGGGGGTCTCTATTGTGGTATTTTAGGCTTCATCAATCAATCAATGTTTATTTATATAGCCCTAAATCACAAGTGTCTCAAAGGGCTGTACAAGCCACAACGACATCCTCGGTACAGAGCCCACATACGGGCAAGGAAAAACTCACCCCAGTGGGACGTCGGTGAATGACTATGAGAAACCTTGGAGAGGACCGCATATGTGGGTAACCCCCCCCCTCTAGGGGAGACCGAAAGCAACGGATGTCGAGTGGGTCTGACATAACATTGTGAAAGTCCAGTCCACAGTGGATCCAACACATCAGCGGGAGTCCAGTCCACAGCGGGGCCAACAGGAAACCATCCCGAGCGGAGACGGGTCAGCAGCGCAGAGATGTCCCCAACCGATGCACAGGCTAGTGGTCCACCCGGGGTCCCGGCTCTGGACAGCCAGCACTTCATCCATGGCCACCGGACCTATGCAACTCCCCCTCGCAAGGGACAGGGGAGAAGAGGAGAGAAGAAAAGAAACGGCAGATCAACTGGTCTAAAAAAAGGGGGGGTCTATTTAAAGGCTAGATTATACAAATGAGTTTTAAGATGGGACTTAAATGCTTCTACTGAGGTAGCATCTCTAACTGTTACCGGGAGGGCATTCCAGAGTACTGGAGCCCGAATAGAAAACGCTCTATAGCCCGCAGACTTTTTTTTGGCTCTGGGAATCACTAATAAGCCGGAGTTCTTTGAACGCAGATTTCTTGTCGGGACATATGGTACAATACAATCGGCGAGATAGGCTGGAGCTAAACCGTGTAATATTTTATACGTAAGTAGTAAAACCTTAAAGTCGCATCTTAAGTGCACAGGAAGCCAGTGCAAGTGAGCCAGTATAGGCGTAATATGATCAAACTTTCTTGTTTTTGTCAAAAGCCTTGCAGCCGCATTTTGTACCAACTGTAATCTTTTAATGCTAGACATAGGGAGGCCCGAAAATAATACGTTACAGTAATCGAGACGAGACGTAACGAACGCATGAATAATGATCTCAGCGTCGCTAGTGGACAAGATGGAACGAATTTTAGCGATATTACGGAGATGAAAGAAGGCCGTTTTAGTAACACTCTTAATGTGTGACTCAAACGAGAGAGTTGGGTCGAAGATAATACCCAGATTCTTTACCGAGTCTCCTTGTTTAATTGTTTGGTTGTCAAATGTTAAGGTGGTATTATTAAATAGATGTTGGTGTCTAGCAGGACCGATAATCAGCATTTCCGTTTTCTTAGCGTTGAGTTGCAAAAAGTTAGCGGACATCCATTGTTTAATTTCATTAAGACACGCCTCCAGCTGACTACAGTCCGGCGTGTTGGTCAGCTTTAGGGGCATGTAGAGTTGAGTGTCATCAGCATAACAGTGAAAGCTAACACCGTACTTGCGTATGATGTCACCCAGCGGCAGCATGTAAATACTAAAGAGTGCAGGGCCAAGAACCGAACCCTGGGGAACTCCGCACGTTACCTTGACATAGTCCGAGGTCACATTGTTATGGGAGACGCACTGCATCCTGTCAGTAAGATAAGAGTTAAACCAAGACAAGGCTAAGTCTGACATACCAATACGTGTTTTGATACGCTCTAATAAAATATTATGATCGACGGTATCGAAAGCGGCGCTAAGATCAAGAAGCAGCAACATAGATGACGCATCAGAATCCATCGTTAGCAATAGATCATTAGTCATTTTTGCGAGGGCTGTCTCCGTAGAGTGATTTGCCCTGAAACCGGATTGAAAAGGTTCACAGAGATTGTTAGTCACTAAGTGTTCATTTAGCTGCTGTGCAACAGTTTTTTCGAGAATTTTGGAAATAAACGGAAGGTGGGAGACCGGTCGGTAGTTTACCATGAGGTCAGGATCGAGGTTAGGTCTTTTGAGCAGAGGATGAATAACCGCTTTTTTGAATGCTAGGGGAACAGTGCCGGAGGAAAGTGATAAGTTTATAATATTTAACACTGATGGACCTAATAATACAAACAGTTCCTTGATAAGTTTCCCAGGAAGTGGGTCAAGTAAACATGTTGTTTGTTTTATCCCACTTACACGCTGTAATAATTCCTCTAATGTTATTTCATCAAAAATAGAGAGACTATTTTGGAGGGCAGTGTCCGTCGTATATACAGTCGTATTTGTGTTAATAGAATCCAGTTGTAGCTGGGATGCGTTGTCTTTAATCTCCTTTCTAATGAGTTCAATTTTCTTATTAAAGAAATTCATAAAATCATCTGCCGAGTGGGTGGAGCTACTGGGAGGAGTCCCTTGTTGGGTTAGCGATGCTACTGTACTAAACAGAAATTTAGGATCGTTTTTGTTGAGGCGGATGAGATTTGAGTAGTATTTAGCTTTAGCTAAGGTAAGCATGCGTTTATAAGTTATTAAACTATCACTCCATGCTTGATGGAAAACCTCAAGTTTAGTCGCGCGCCATTTGCGTTCCAGTTTTCTACATGATAATTTATGAGCTCTAATTTCTTCTGTAAACCATGGGGTGCGCCTTTTAGGGGCCCTTTTTTGCTTTAGCGGTGCTATACTATCAATAATTTCGCGCAAGGCATCGTCAAAGTTGTTAGTGAGTTTATCAATAGAGCCGACATAATTTGGGAATGGTGCTATTACCGAAGGCAGTAGGTCAGCAAGAGTCATCGTTGTGGCAGCATTAATGTTGCGGCCGCTATAGCAGTTATTATTATTATTAGCTTGTTGACAAAGAGTCAAAACTTCAAATTTTATAAGGTAATGATCGGACATTACTTTAGTATATGGAAGTATCATAACTTTGGAGGTGGTGACACCCCTGACAAGCACTAGATCTATTGTATTACCGTTGCGATGCGTGGGTTCATGTATTATTTGTGTAAGACCACAGCTATCAATTATGGTTTGGAGCGCCACGCACTGAGGGTCCGATGGGGTATTCATATGGATATTAAAGTCCCCCATTATGATTATATTGTCGGCGTGCGTCACTAGATCAGCAACGAACTCTGAGAATTCACTGATAAAGTCCGAATAGGGCCCAGGGGGGCGGTAGATAACAGCCAGGTCGAGAGGTAGCGGTGTGACAGACCTCATAGTAAGCACCTCAAACGATTTATATTTATTATTTAGGTTAGGGGTAAGGTTGAAATTTTCATTGTATATTAGTGCGACACCCCCTCCCCTTTTAAGAGGGCGGGCAACATGCGCATTCGTATAGTTAGGAGGAGATGCCTCATTGAGCGCAAAAAATTCGTCCGGTTTGAGCCAGGTTTCGCTAAGACCAATGACGTTAAGATTGTTGTCTCTAATGACCTCATTAACCAATAACGCCTTGGGAGACAATGATCTTATGTTTAAAAAGCCCATATTATAGGTATTGGGCTGTTTTGACGAGTTTTTGTTAAGATTATCCGTAGTGGCAATATTAACAATGTTGCGTTTATTATGCGTAGTGCACTTTAAATAGTTTCGACCATATCTAGGAATTGATATGACGGGAATTTTCCGATTGTTTGCTTGGTGCTGCAATAGACTGGACATATCATAATTTGCCACCTCAGTAGAATGCATGTCCACCTCTGACACAGACACAACAGAAAAAACATTATGTGAATTGTGTATTATTCTAAGAGAATTGCTATGCGTACATGGATTATCCAGCCTGGCGCTGGCTAGTTCTAGCTTAACTGACTCCTCACCCGGACTAACAGACATTGTAATTGCCTGTGACCGGGCTTGCTCTAGTGTAGTCAGTCAAGTGAGACTTAAATAGTAGTCTATGTTTCTAGACAGGATGATGGCGCCTTCCTGGTTAGGGTGAAGGCCGTCTCTCATCAGCAAGCCTGGTTTGCCCCAGAAAGAGGGCCAGTTATCAATAAACGTTAGTCCCTGCGTCCTACAGTAGCTAGCCAACCACTCATTCATAATGCGCCACACATTTTCAATGGGAGACAGGTCTGGACTACAGGCAGGCCAGTCTAGTACCCGCACTCTTTTACTATGAAGCCACGTTGATGTAACACGTGGCTTGGCATTGTCTTGCTGAAATAAGCAGGGGCGTCCATGGTAACGTTGCTTGGATGGCAACATATGTTGCTCCAAAACCTGTATGTACCTTTCAGTATTGGCGCCTTCACAGATGTGTAAGTTACCCATGTCTTGGGCACTAATACACCCCCATACCATCACAGATGCTGGCTTTTCAACTTTGCGCCTATAACAATCCGGATGGTTCTTTTCCTCTTTAGTCCGGAGGACACGACGTCCACAGTTTCCAAAAACAATTTGAAATGTGGACTCGTCAGACCACAGAACACTTTTCCACTTTGTATCAGTCCATCTTAGATGAGCTCAGGCCCAGCGAAGCCGACAGCGTTTCTGGGTGTTGTTGATAAACGGTTTTCGCCTTGCATAGGAGAGTTTAAAGTCTTAAACTGTTCAACAATTTGCTCACGCATTTGTTGACAAAGTGGTGACCCTCGCCCCATCCTTTTTTGTGAATGACTGAGCATTTCATGGAATCTACTTTTATACCCAATCATGGCACCCACCTGTTCCCAATTTGCCTGTTCACCTGTGGGATGTTCCAAATAAGTGTTTGATGAGCATTCCTCAACTTAATTAGTATTTGTTGCCACCTTTCCCAACTTCTTTGTCACGTGTTGCAGCCATCAAATTCTAAAGTTAATGATTATTTGCAAAAAAAAAAGTTTATCAGTTTTAACATCAAATATGTTGTCTTTGTAGCATATTCAACTGAATATGGGTTGAAAATGATTTGCAAATCATTGTATTGCGTTTATATTTACATCTAACACAATTTCCCAACTCATATGGAAACGGGGTTTGCACATGGCGGACAATAACTGATACAGTCTGCTTTGCCAGTCCAAAAACATTCACCGTTTTCCGTAGTCTTCCCTCGACGGCCAGGTAATACAAAGCACACGCTACCTTTTTTATCACATCCACAGGAGCTCGCATTCTCGTTGTCTCTCCTTCAACAAATGGACAAAGTTTTTCGCTAAGTAGAATCACAGCTGACCTGGACATTGATAAGTTCTCTTGCCGTCTGAGAAGTGTTGTATCCCAAATAGCTGCAATGGCTTTCTCTTAAGGTATTCATGTGGGATTTCCACAAGCGTCTGTACATGTAGAAGAAGGAGAAACACGAGCATGTCTGGATGACTAGCTCTCATATTTCCAGTGGTTACCTCCGAGTTACGAAACCGCTTTATTATGAAGCTGGCTGTGGCGCGTTCCTTCTAACGTCACTTCCTGTGTGGGGCGCGGCCTTTCCGGCGTCACTTCCTCTCCGAACTCAGTTTGTAAACGATCATTGAGTCCATACAAAGCTAAGAGCTGGAGATTCAAGAAGTACACGGCGCACTTACCCATGTAAAAAATTGTCCAAGGAGAGGGACCTTAAAACGCTGGTTTAGTGTGGCTGACACGGGGCTTAGGCTAAATAATTATTCCTTTAAGGGGTTATCCGGCTTAATGTAGACATAGCCTCAGAAAAGTAGCGTCAGATTTACCGCCCGTCTGAGCACCCACTGGCAGAAATGTAGATCGGCGCCAAGTAAGATAGATAGATAGATAGTACTTTGATTCCTTCAGCAGAGTTCCCTCAGGAAAATTTAAATTCCAGCAGCAGTGTACAGAATTGAGATCGAATTTAAAAAGTAAATAATGGGGGAATAAATGGAAACAAAATAGAAAAATATTACAATAAGAATTAAAATAAAAAGCAACAATGAGAATACAAATATAACAGTAAAAATAAGAATATAACAAGAGAAACTAGGCAGTAGTGACCATGTTATGAAAAAGTATTGCACTGTTATTGTTTTGCATCCCCTGTCATCCTAGTACCCCCCTCATCCCACCCAGAGAGGAGTTGTACAGTCTAAGTAAGTGACTTGACTTAATTGTGCGGCTAGGATCTTCCTCACTTCGGCATACATTTTTGGCAGCATATCTCGTGCGAAATATGCCCGGCTTGGCAACTCGAGGACAGTTTTGATTTGGGCTTACCGTATTTTTCGGACCATATGGTGCACAGGATTAGGGCTGGGCGATATGGCCTTTTATTAATATCTCGATATTTTTAGGCCATGTCACGATACACCATATATATCTCAATATTTTGCCTTAGCCTTGAATGAACACTTGATGCATATAATCACAGCAGTATGATGATTCTATGTGTCTACATTAAAACATTCTTCTTCATACTGCATTAATATATGCTCATTTTAAACTTTCATGCAGAGAGGGAAATCACAACTAAGTCAATTGACCAAAAGTGTATTTATTAAACAGTTATTAAGCAGTGGCACAAACATTCATGTCATTTCCAAACAGAAAGTGCAAGATTGTCAGAGACATTTTAAAACAAGCTATGAGTGCACTTTTGTGCATGATGTCACTAAGATGACATATCCAAACACTAAATTAAAGTGCACTTTTTGTACAGAACGCCACTACAATAGTTTAAAACAAATAAAGTGCACTTTTGTGCATGATGTCACACAAGATATTTCAATAAGTGTCAAATAAAAATGAGCTGCATAATAGGAAATCAAATAGTGTATGTTCTTCGCTATGTGGTAGGTTCCTGCGGACGTTATCTCCTTCTGTTGTGGACTATTTTTTTCATACAGTGTTGATGTGAAAATGGTTGCTTCGGCGTTTTGTTGGTGTGGCACCGAACGGAGATGTTGACATGCGGAGTTTCAAGCACTCTTCATTCTCTAGCGGGTGACTTTTCAAATGATGCTACATATTAGCAGTAATGCTACTTTTTGTAGCAACGCTTTTGCCGCATAAATGTTGAACATCTTCCCGCTTGAAGCCAAACCACCGCCAGACGATGGACCCCATGCTGTTTTTCTTGGGAATTAATTCTTCCTCCATTTGTTACCAGATTTGCACCTTCTCTCTCTCGTATTACCACTCGCACCTCGCCGTTAGTATCACAGCTAACGTTACCATGTCGCTACCTCTCTGCTCCGCGGGAGCGTGTGACGTTGCACACGTGACGTACGTAAGAAGGTGCGCTTGTTTTATGTCTCTGTGAGAAAGAGAGACAAGCAAGAGTGATAAAAGCATGTAGTGTATTGCCTGCAGCTAAAAGCAACTGTGTGAGAACGTATACTCCAATATCACCATATAGTCATTTTCTATATCGCACAGAGACAAATCCGCGATATATCAAGTATATCGATATATCGTCCAGCCCTACACCGGATTATAAGGCGCACTGCCAATGAATGGTCTATTTTTCATCTTTTTTCATATATACAGTAAATTTAGGTATTGATCTGATACCAAGTAGTTACAGGATCATACATTGGTCATATTCAAAGTCCTCATGTGTCCAGGGACATATATCCTGAGTTTATAAACATCATATGAATTTTTAAAAAAAAAACAAAAAAAAAAACGATTTTGTGATAATTTTTTTTTGATGTAATCATAGTAGTATCGACTAGATACGCTCCTGTACTTGGTATCATTACAGTGGATGTCAGGCGCATTAAAGGAGTCATATTATTATTTTTTTTTTCTAAATGTAAAAGACTTCCTTGTGGTCTACATCGGTGGTCCCCAACCAACGGGCCGCGGCCCGGTACTGGTCCATGGATCGATTGGTACCGGGCCGCACAAGAAACTAAAAAAAAATAAACTAAAAAAAATTAAAATAAATAAATACATATTTTTTTTATTTACTTTTTTTTATTAAATCAACATAAAAAACACAAGATACACTTACAATTAGTGCACCAACCCAAAAAACCTCCCCCCCATTCACACTCATTCGCACAAAAGGGTTGTTTCTTTCTGTTATTAATATTTCTGGTTCCTACATTATATATCAATACAGTCTGCAAGGATACAGTCCGTAAGCACACATGATTGTATTTTTTGATGACAAAAAAAAAACGAAACTCAGGCCCAGCGAAGCGTTTCTGGTTGTTGCTGATGAATGGCTTTGGCTTTGCAACGTAGAGTTTTAACTTGCGCTTACAGATGTAGCGACCAACTGTAGTTAATGACAGTGGTTTTATGAAGTGTTCCTGAGCCCATGAGGTGATATCCTTTACACACTGTTGTCGCTTTTTGATGCTTTACCGCCTGAGGGATTGAAGGTCACGGGCATTGCCGCTTACGTGCAGTGATTTCTCCAGATTCTCTGAACCCTTTGATGATATTACGGACCGTAGATGGTGACGTCCCTAAATTCCTTGCAATAGCTGGTTGAGAAATGTTGTTCTTAAACTGTTTGCTCACACATTTGTTGACAAAGTGGTGACCCTCGCCCCATCCTTTTTTGTGAATGACTGAGCATTTCATGGAAGCTACTTCTATACCCAATCATGGCACCCACCTGTTCCCAATTTGCCTGTCCACCTGTGGGATGTTCCAAATAAGTGTTTGATGAGCATTCCTCAACTTTCTCACTCTTTTTTGCCACTTTTTTGAAACACGTTGCAGGCATCAAATTCCAAATGAGCTAATATTTGCAAAAAATAACAAAGTTTACCAGTTCGAACATTAAGTATTTTGTCTTTGCAGTCTATTCAATTGAATATAGGTTGAAAAAAAATTAACAAATCATTGTATTCTGTTTTTATTTACCATTTACACAACTGCCAACTTCACCGGTTTAGGGTTTTGTAGGTGAAATGGCCCTCCAATAATGACACATTTTCCTCAGCTCTCCGTAAACATCATATGACATGTTGGGAATGACGAGCCAGAGGTGTTTAAGTGCCACAATGGAGGTCACTCGGAGAGCACACTTAGCCAAGGTCTTAGGGAGCTGACAGGGCAACAAAACAGCGCTGTGGAGTGCTTGTCCATCAGCTGGAGACAACACTGCTTCACTGTCTCCTGCACAATCAGCGCCGTGTGGAGTGATCCAGCCAACAGCCGCTATAGCAGCCCCCGACCACCCCGCTTCATTTTGTGCGCGGATGACGCGCACGAGGCCAGCGAGGTGACTGCGAGAATGTCGAAGCCGTCGGCTGTCATTGCGGATATAAGCTGTCACCACTGGGGGTAGCATCAGGGGAGACTCTTTTAAGGGGAGAACGAGCTACCGCTTATGTTAAGTGGTTTCAGTTTGTGCAGTCACGCTTGGAATAAGACAAATGATTGTCTTCTGGGGAAGAAAAAAAAAGCAATTGTGATGTAGCAGATCACATATAGAGGAGCATCGTTTATTGTCAGCTTCAATAGGATATTGTGGGATATGTGTTCACACTTTGCACTGTGAAAACGTGCTTCAAGGAAGGACTCCATTGGACAGCTTATTTATGATGTCGTTTCAATATTTCAATTTTAAATCTGTTCCAGCTATCTGGGATCACACTCCCCAGCCTTCCCGGTAAGGTCTATTCAGGTGTACTGGAGAGGAGGCTACGCCGGATAGTCGAACCTCGTATTCAGGAGGAACAGTGTGGTTTTCGTCCTGGTCGTGGAACTGTGGACCAGCTCTATACTCTCGGCAGGGTCATTGAGGGTGCATGGGAGTTTGCCCAACCAGTCTACATGTGCTTTGTGGACTTGGAGAAGGCATTCGACCGTGTCCCTCGGGATGTCCTGTGGGGAGTGCTCAAGGAGTATCGGACTGTCTGATTGTGGCGGTCCGCCCCCTGTATGATCAGTGTCAGAGCTTGGTCCGCTTTGCCGGCAGTAAGTCGGACCCGTTTCCAGTGAGGGTTGGACTCCGCCGAGGCTGCCCTTTGTCACCAATTCTGTTCATAACTTTTATGGACAGAATTTCTAGGCGCAGTCAAGGCGTTGAGTGGATCTGGTTTGGTGGCTGCAGGATTAGGTCTCTGCTTTTTGCAGATGATGTGGTCCTGATGATTTCATCTGGCCAGGATCTTCAGCTCTCACTGGATCTGTTCGCAGCCGAGTGTGAAGCGACTGGGATGAGAATCAGCACCTCCAAGTCCGAGTCCATGGTTCTCGCCCGGAAAAGGGTGGAGTGCCATCTCCGGTTTGGGGAGGAGACCCTGCCCCAAGTGGAGGAGTTCAAGTACCTCGGAGTCTTGTTCACGAGTGAGGGAAAAGTGGATGGTGAGGTCTACAGGCAGATTGGTGCGGCGTCTTCAGTAATGCGGACGCTGTATCGATTCGTTGTGGTGAAGAAGGAGCTGAGCCGGAAGGCAAAGCTCTCAATTTACCGGTCGATCTACGTTCCCATCCTCACCTATGGTCATGAGCTTTGGGTTATGACCGAAAGGACAAGATCAGGGGTACAAGCGGCCGAAATTAATTTCCTCCGCCGGGTGGCGGGGCTCTCCCTTATGCCTGGTTCACACCAACGGCGCTTGCCGCGCTTTAAAGCGGCAAACAAAGCGCCGTCATTTTTGTCAATTTTTCAACGAATATCCCGATCTCCTAAGTAATGTTATGCTTTGATACGCTCTGATACAAATTAGTTGCCGCTTTGGGGGGACGAATTACCGTTCCTCACGATTTGATGCCGCTTTGATCCCGCTTTGATATGCTTTAAATCACGCTTTGATAGGTTTTATTACGCTTTATTGAACTTTATTATGCTTTGATGCGATCCTGACGCTTTAAATCAGGCTCTGACACGATTATCAAGCTCTGTTGTGCATTGGAATTAATGTGTCATGAACATTATGAACATTAATTTGTAATAATGACTTTGAAATGTGATATTATGTAATTATGTGCAATTTGGAAGATGCTGTGATTATTATTTTGTGAATTTGATGAATAAATTGCGTGCGCACACATAATATAATAAAAAAGAGAAATATGATAAACAAATAAGTAAAAAAAAAATGTGAAAAACTCAGTATACTAAGTTTTCCCCACATTTTTTTAGATTTATCTATTTGATTTCTCTTTTTGTTTTATTATATACAGGATAAAACACATAATGTAATAAAAAAGAAAAAAAGGTAAACAAATAAGTTTAAAAAAATGTGAAAAACTCAGTATACTGTTTTCCACACATTTTTATACTCATTTATTTTTTCAATTTCTATTTTTTTCCGTTATATTATGTTTATTATTTATTATCTATTATGTTTTATATTAATTTATTTTTTCAATTTCTCTTTTTTTTCGTTATATTATGTTTATTTATTATTTATTATGTTTTATATTCATTTATTTTTTCAATTTCTCTTTTTTCCCCCGTTATATTATGTTTATTATTTATTATGTTTTATATTCATTTGTTTTTTCAATTCCTCTTCTTTTTTCGTTATATTATGTTCATTATTTATTATGTTTTATATTCATTTATTTTTTCAATTTCTCTTCTTTTTTCGTTACATTGTGTTTATTATTTATTATTTATTATGTTTTATATTCATTTGTTTTTTCAATTTCTCTTTTTTTCCCGTTGTATTATGTTTATTATTTATTATGTTTTATATTCATTTGTTTTTTCAAATCCTCTTTTTTTTCCGTTATATTATGTTTATTATTTATTATGTTTTATATTCATTTATTTTTTCAATTTCTCTTCTTTTTTCGTTATATAATGTTTATTATTTATTATTTATTATGTTTTATATTCATTTATTTTTTCAATTCCTCTTCTTTTCCCGTTATATTATGTTTATTATTATGTTTTATATTAATTTATTTTTTCAATTCATCTTCTTTTTTCGTTATATTATGTTTATTATTTATTATGTTTTATATTCATGTTTTTTCAATTTCAATTTTTTTTTCGTTATATTATGTTTATTATTTATTATGTTTTATATTCATTTCTTTTTTTCAATTTCTCTTTTTTTTCCCGTTATTATGTTTATTATTTATTATGTTTTATATTCATTTGTTTTTTCAATTTCTCTTTTTTTTTCATTATATTATGTTTATTATTTATTATGTTTTATATTCATTTGTTTTTTCAATTCCTCTTCTTTTTTTGTTTTTATTTATTATCTATTATGTTTTATATTAATTTATTTTTTCAATTTCTCTTTTTTTTCGTTATATTATGTTTATTTATTATTTATTATGTTTTATATTCATTTATTTTTTCAATTTCTCTTTTTTCCCCCGTTATATTATGTTTATTATTTATTATGTTTTATATTCATTTGTTTTTTCAATTCCTCTTCTTTTTTCGTTATATTATGTTCATTATTTATTATGTTTTATATTCATTTATTTTTTCAATTTCTCTTCTTTTTTCGTTACATTGTGTTTATTATTTATTATTTATTATGTTTTATATTCATTTGTTTTTTCAATTTCTCTTTTTTTCCCGTTGTATTATGTTTATTATTTATTATGTTTTATATTCATTTGTTTTTTCAATTCCTCTTTTTTTTCCGTTATATTATGTTTATTATTTATTATGTTTTATATTCATTTATTTTTTCAATTCCTCTTCTTTTTTCGTTATATAATGTTTATTATTTATTATTTATTATGTTTTATATTCATTTATTTTTTCAATTCCTCTTCTTTTCCCGTTATATTATGTTTATTATTATGTTTTATATTAATTTATTTTTTCAATTCATCTTCTTTTTTCGTTATATTATGTTTATTATTTATTATGTTTTATATTCATGTTTTTTCAATTTCAATTTTTTTTTCGTTATATTATGTTTATTATTTATTATGTTTTATATTCATTTCTTTTTTTCAATTTCTCTTTTTTTTTCCATTATTATGTTTATTATTCATTATGTTTTATATTCATTTGTTTTTTCAATTTCTCTTTTTTTTTCATTATATTATGTTTATTATTTATTATGTTTTATATTCATTTGTTTTTTCAATTCCTCTTCTTTTTTTGTTATTATGTTTATTATTTATGTTTTATATTCATTTATTTTTTCAATTTCTCTTCTTTTTTCGTTATATTGTGTTTATTATTTATTATGTTTTATATTCTTTTGTTTTTTCAATTTCTCTTTTTTTCCCGTTATATTATGTTTATTATTTATTATGTGTTATATTCATTTGTTTTTTCAATTTCTCTTTTTTTCCCGTTATATTATGTTTATTATTTATTCTGTTTTATATTCATTTATTTTTTCAATTTCTCTTTTTTTCCCCGTTATATTATGTTTATTATTTATTATTTATTATGTTTTATATTCATTTATTTTTTCAATTTGTCTTCTTTTTTCGTTATATTATGTTTATTATTTATGTTTTATATTAATTTATTTTTTCGATTCCTCTTCTTTTTTCGTTATATTATGTTTATTATTTACTATTTATTATGTTTTATATTCATGTTTTTTCAATGTCCCTTTTTTTTCCGTTATTATGTTTATTATTTATTATTTATTATGTTTTATATTCATTTATTTTTTCAATTTCTCTTCTTTTTTCGTTATATTATGTTTATTATTTATTATGTTTTATATTCATTTCTTTTATTTCTTTGTCATCTTAATAAATATCTATCTTTCATTTCTTATGCTAGTTGACAATAAAAGGCATTTCTTTAATTTTTTATATTCAATGTCACTAGTCAATATCACAGTCACTTCCTATTTGTAGTTGTAGACTGGGGTCCGCGCTTTGAACCAAGATCTGTTAAGCTTTCCTACGCTTTGAGTCAAGCTTTGCTGAGCTTTGTCAGGCTTTGTCAGGCTTTGATACGCTCTCGGCGCTTTATTCCAGCCTTGACAGAGCGCCAAATTTTTTTAAACCGTTTAAAAAATTTTGGCGAACTTGCCGCATACAAGCTTTCCCACGATCCATTACGACCCTCACGCTTTAATCAGGCTTTGTTACGCTTTAACGCCGCTTTGCATGCCGCTTTGCATGCCGCTTTAAAGCGCCGTCAAAGCGCCGTTGGTGTGAACCTAGCATTAGAGATAGGATGAGAAGCTCTGGCATCTGGGAGGAGCTCAAAGTAAAGCCACTGCTCCTCCACATGGAGAGGAGCCAGATGAGGTGGTTCGGGCATCTGGTCAGGATGCCACCCGAACGCCTCCCTAGGGAGGTGTTTCGGGCACGTCCGACCGGTAGGAGGCCACAGGGAAGACCCAGGACACGTTGGGAAGACTATGTCTCCTGGCTGGCTTGGGAACGTCTCGAGATCCCCCAGGAAGAGCTGGACGAAGTGGCTGGGGAGAGGGAAGTCTGGGCTTCCCTGTTTAGGCTGCTGCCCCGCGACCTGACCTCGGATAAGCGGAAGAAGATGGATGGATGGATGGATATTTGTTATTTCTGCATACTTTTTGCTGTCATTTTGACACTGGTACTTTTCTTTTGCCCATGGAGCAATTTTGAACCCACGTTCACTTGCAAGCCTGCTCGGTGCACACCCGGATCCTGATAAAGGCCTTCCCACTTTACCAAACACACTAACACTCTGAAGACCTGATTTACTAAGATCCAAACACCATGCAATAAACGGTGTGTGCAATTTATAAAATAGTGTGTAATATTAGTGGGCGTGTTGCATGTGATTTACCAAGACTGTGTGTGCAATTGCAAAGTGGCGCAGACCGCCTCATTTAAATTTTGCGTGTACTATTGGAGACATCACCACGAAGATACGTATTTACCGCATATTCACGTTATCATGCTCCAGATGTTGCATTTTGCTATGTTTTCAAAGAAGCCGCAGACATGCACCACTTTTTATGGGCATATCAAAAGCAGTCCGGCATTGCATCAACAATGACACTTATTTTGTATTCATTTTTTACAGCTGGAGGTGTGCTCATTAGTGAAAGGCTGCACATTACTCCACTCATCCATCCATCCATCCATTTTCTACCGCTTGTCCCGTTCGGGGTCATGATGTAAAAAAAAAAAAAAAAAGCATACTTAAATAAGGTTTTTTTTTCATATGAGAAACATTTTAATAATATTTATTACGGTTAGTGCTTATTTCTCACAAGACCCTGGAGGTCTTTTTGTGTGCAGCTGGTATAGGCTCCAAGGGACAAGCGGTAAAAAATGGGTGGATGGATAATGTCATAACAAAATACTCAAGGACACCAAAATCAATCAATCAATGTTTATTTATATAGCCCTAAATCACAAGTGTCTCAAAGGGCTGTACAAGCCACAACGACATCCTCGGTACAGAGCCCTTTAAGAGGCTAAATCGAGGGTCGGCAACCTAGATTCTTTAGCGCCGCCATAGTGGCTCTCGGGAGCTTATTCAAAAATGTATGAAAATGGAAAAAAGGTGTGGGAAAAATAAATATATTTTGTCTTAATGTGGTTTCTGTAGGAGGACAAACATGGCAAAAAAAACCTTCCTAATTGTTAGAAATCCCACTGTTTATATTAGGGCTGCAACTAACGATTAATTTGATAATCGATTAATCTGTCGATTATTACTTCGATTAATCGATTTAATAATCGGATAAAAGAGACAAACTACATTTCTATCCTTTCCAGTATTTTATTGAAAAAAAACAGCATACTGGCACCATACTTATTTTGATTATTGTTTATAAGCTGTTTGTACATGTTGCAGTTTATAAATAAAGGTTTATTTAAAAAAAAAAAAAAAAAAAAAATTAAAACATGCATCAATTGAATTTGTACTAATCAGCCCCTTAGCTCCTCTAGCAGCTACACAATTATAAAATGTTGTTGCTGAATAGACAATATGTATTTTATTTCTGACAGTCCACAATGTTGAGACGCACACGTAGGACGGAAGATTCTGTCTGTGCAGCCCCAGCAGCCGTCAGTTTGCACGTCCTTCTGACATGTGCAAAATCGAAATAGCGCTCGCAAAACGGTGGTGAATGTTGATAAATCACATTGCGTGTGCTAAATAATTATATTTGCATCTTCTCCTCCCAGTATTGTGGCCGTTTGGATGATCAGCATATATTTTGCATAGTAACAAACAGCAAAATTGCACGCCTTATTCCGCTCGCTTTGCCTGTGTTATCAGGTTTGCACGTGTTTTAGGACACGCAAACCTTTAGTAAATCAGACCCTTAGTCCTGGTTGATTCCAGAGACAGATCAACTTAACACACAAAAAAGATCTATTTATATTTCTAGACTCAATAGTTGTTTGAAAGGGTGCGTCTGAAGTCCGACCACTCCAAAGACTTACTAATGCTTTGTTCGGATCTTTCTTTTTTGTTTTGCTCAGAGAAGGCGTCTCCAGCAGACTTCTGGTGCCAAGAAACATAACGCGGGTGCCAGCTCATTGCATCAAATAGTGGTAGCGACAAACCCAAACACTTTGCAGCACTTCTCGCCTCTGTTTATGCTTGACAGCCACAATCTTTTTGGCAGTGGCTCGGGTTTCACTTCACATACATATTCACTCTCATCTTTTGGATTGGGTCCCTTAAATGGTGAGGATTTTCCTCTGTTCTGACTTGTACATTTATTTACAATAGTGGGTAATCGTGTTAAACAATGCCAAAGTGACATTCAAAAGGTTCTTTGGTTTGCAGTGTTTTTCTTCAAAGTGGGCCTTTTGTGACATCATAGATGAATGGATCTACTTACAAAACCCAAAACCAGTGAAGTCAATACGTTGTGTAAATGGTAAATAAAAACAGAATACAATGATTTGCAAATCCTTTTCAACCTATATTCAATTGAATAGACTGCAAAGACAAGATACTTAACATTCGAACTGGTAAACTTAGTTATGTTTTGCAAATATTAGCTCATTTGGAATTTGATGCCTGCGAAATGTTTCAAAAATGCTGGCACAAGTGGCAAAAAAGACTGAGAAAGTTGAGGAATGCTCATCAAACACTTATTTGGAACATCCTACAAGTGAACAGGCTAATTGGGAAGAGGTGGGTGCCATGATTGGGTATGAAAGTAGATTCCATGAAATGCTCAGTCATTCACAAACAAGGATGGGGCGAGGGTCACCACTTTGTCAACAAATGCCTGAGCAAACAGTTTAAGAACAACATTTCTCAACCAGCTATTGAAAGGAATTAAGGGATTTAACCATCTACAGTCTGTAATATCATCAAAAGGTTTAGAGAATCTGGAGAAATCACTGCACGTAAGCGGCAATGCCCGTGACCTTCAATCCCTCATGTGGTACTGCATCAAAAAGTGACATCTGTGTGTAAAGGATATCACCACATGGGCTCAGGACAACTTCATAAAACCACTGTCAGTAACTACAGGTATTCGCTACATCTGTAAGTGCAAGTTAAAACTCTACAATGCAGAGCCAAAGCCTTTTATCAACAACACCCAGAAACGCCTCGCTGGGCCTGAGCACATCTAAGATGGACTGATGCAAAGTGGAAAAGTGTTTGAGTCCACGGTTCAAATTGTTTTTGGAAACTGTGGACCAAAGAGGAAAATAACCATCCGGACTGTTATAGACGCAAAGTTCAGAAGCCAGCATGTGTGATGGTATGGGGGTGTATTAGTGCCCAAGACATGGGTAACTTACACATCTGTGAAGGCACCATTAATGCTGAAAGGTACATACAGGTTTTGGAGCAACATATGTCTTATTCATGGACGCCCCTGCTTATTTCAGCAAGACAATGCTAAGCCACATTTTGCACGTGTTACAACAGCATGGCTTCATAGTAAAAGAGTGTGGGTACTAGACTGGCCTGCCTGTAGTCCAGACCTGTCTCCCATTGAAAATGTGTGGCGCATTATGAAGCCTAAAATACCACAATGAAGACCCCAGACTGTTGAACAACTTAAGCTGTACATCAAGCAAGAATGGGAAAGAATTCCACCTGAAAAGCTTCAACAATTGTTCTCCTCAGTTCCCAAATGTTTACTGAGTGTTGTTAAAAGGAAAGGCCATGTAACACAGTGGTAAAAATGTCCCTGTGCCAACTTTTTTGCAATGTGTTGCTGCCATTAAATTTTAATTGATTATTTGCAAAAAAAAATTCATGTGGGATAGGCTCCAAATTCCTTCCCCCGGTAGAAAATGAATGGATGGATTGAAGAAATCGAACATGTAAAAAATGCAGTACTATTTGCCTTAATACTGCTAACGAAGAATGTACTCACTCAACTTGGTCATCTGTACCGTGCTTGATTTAAGCTTCCATCTCTTTCCCGTTTGCTTACCCCCTCTGCCCTATTACTGCAATTTCTCGGACTTCACAAAGTATTTCACGTCTCATTTGCGATCGTTCTGATTTGTTTTGTCTTCAAGGTTTCCCGAAGTTCAGGACTCGACTGAGCGGCTTTTGTGGCGAAATGACGTAACGTGACGAGAAGCTGCTGATGGTGTGTTTGACGAAGAAGCAGCTAGTAGAAGTCCACTCTCTAAGGTAAATGCGGTATGTTATGATTACTTTACTTTGCAAAACTACGTGTTTGTATTCTTTTTTGTATCCAAAAGTTATTATTTCTGATGATTGTGTTGAAATTAGGATGTTTTTTGGGGGAGCCCAGAACCGAATAATTGCATTTAAATTAATTTCAATTTGGAATATTTATTTTAAAGACATGTATTTTGGGTTACGAGCTCCGTCACAGAACCAATGAAACTCCAAAGCCGAGACATTTCTTTTATGAATTGTGCCAGTTATCATAAAGATTCTATAATGAATCTATAATTTTAGCGTTTTCTCGTCATTCTTGACCGGGCTACTGTGTGGTGCTCAGTGTTGGGTCAATTACTGAAAACCAGTAACTAGTTACAGTTACTAGTTACTTTATTTCAAAAGTAACTCAGTTACTAACTCAGTTACTTACACCAAAAAGTAATGCGTTACTGTTAAAAGTAACTATTTAGTTATTTCTTTCTTTTTTTTTTTTTTAAGGCTCCCATTAATGCCCTTTTAGCCTTCATTTCAGTACTGTTATTGCACTGGAGAATAATACAATCTGTTGATCAACTTGACATGCATTTACATCACTGAACTGTGCTAAGCAATGTGGTCTACATACAACACACAAAGACAAAGATATGTTTCATAGGGCCAATTTATTTCAGGCCAGAACAAATTGACAAAACTATTTCAAATAGCCGCAACATAACATACATAAGTAACAAACCGCATAACAACAACATAGCTGTAAACCTGGCTTCACCCAAGGAAGGCACACATGACATACACAAAGCCTAACCAGGCATTTTTTTCTCTCAAGGAATTGTGAAATAAAATCATGTATTCAGGAGATCAACACTGTACTGAAGCCCAGAACACTCTACAGAGTTTCCCCAGTTTTAGTTTAGAGATAAGGAAAGATTGGCCTGGCCCACCGGCATCCCTCTTTATGTTTGTGAACTTTATAGTCTATACATTTAGAGTGATGTGATAATGAAACACTCTAGAAGTCTAGAATGAAAGAGTATATAAGAGAATTGACAGAGTGTGTACCTTCAGAGATGAATGATGAGCAGAGGCAGAGTTTGGAGTGTTTTCTTTAGCTCGCTTTCCATTTTCATGTACTCACTGTCCAGGTACTTGGAACATGTTTTCCGTGCCATTTGCTGTTTGACCCCGGTATCATGCTAATTAGCTGCCTGAAAGCGGGTTACTTCACTGTAGAAATAGCCTGCATGTCTTCTAGCACATACGCTGCAATGGCTCTATCAATGTTGTCCTGGCTAGCAGTCCCTCCGTTAAAATCCTTAGGGGGAGGTGGAGGTGAAGTGGCAGCGGAGTCTGTCTCTCTCTTTACTAGCTTCGTCGAAGCATGTTGCTTTTGTAGCTGTTTCAGCATATTTGAATTGCTGTTTTGGGCAGTAGATAGGATCTTTGATCCAAGACACGACTTACATTTAACTAAAATGTTCCTTTCTTTGTGCTCGACAAAATAAAAGTAGTGAGAATATCTCCATCTCAAGAAACTCGACTTCAGCTCCGCCATGATGTAATACTCCTTTTTCATTGTCCCATTTACTCTCTGTAAAGCACCAGTTCCATTGGGGGAGCGTTGGGCCCAGGCGACACCAGGGGACAATGACATGGTTGTGTAGATCTGTATTGTTGTTGTTGTTGTTGGGGACAAGTGTTGAAAATTAGCTTTGGCTACAAACACTATGATGCATACATTGGATAACTGTTTCTGATATCTATGTTTCTGTATCTGTCCCTATTACAAATAAACCTAAAAAAAAAAATAGGAAAAATAAGACTCTGTTACTCAATAGTAGTATATTAGAATTAGTATATTATATAGTTTATTTTATTTTCAAAATCAGGATATATTTTTGTACATCTATCTATATTTTATTTCTTGAAATTGTCTTTTTTCTTTTCAAGTTGTGGCAACTTTTAAGCCACTTTACAAGACATTAAAACGACATTGAGAATTGTGGAATTAGGTCCTAACATTGAAACAACATGATTTTTGACAATGTTGAATAAATGTTGGGTTATGACGTTGATCTGACCATTAAAATTTGGTCATTTTCCAACCAATATTGTACAACACAAATACAACGTTGAAACCACATGCTTTTTGACGACGTTTAATCAATGTTGGGTTCTGACATTGATTTGACCATTGACTTTTGGTCATTTTCCAACCAATATTCAACAGCACAAATACAATGATGAAACCACATGCTTTTTGACGACGTTTAATCAATGTTGGGTTCTGACATTGATCTGACCATTGAAATTTTGTAAATTTCCAACCGATATTCTAATCTACTACCCAAATACAACATTGAAACAACATGCTTTTTAACAACGTTTAATCAATGTCAGGTTGTGACGTTTATCTGACCATTGAAAATTGGTCTTTTTCCAACCAATATTCTACCACACAAATACAACGTTGAAACCACATGCTTTTTTGACGACATTGAATCAATGTCGGGTTGTGACGTTGATTAGCCCATTGAATTTTGGTCATTTCCCAACCAATATTCTACAACACAAATACAATGTTGAAACAACATGCTTTTTGACAACGTTTGATCAATGTTGGGTTCTGACCTTGATCTGACTACTGAAATTTGGTCATTTCCCAACCAATATTCTACAACACAAATACAACATTGAAACAACATGATTTTTGACAACGTTTAATAAATGTTGGGTTCTGACGTTGATCTGACCATTAAAATTTGGTCATTTTCCAACCAATATTCTACAACACAAATATAACGTTGAAACAACATGCTTTTTGACAATGTTTAATCAATGTCAGGTTGTGACGTTGATTTGACCATTGAAATTTGGTCATTTCCCAATATTGTACAACACAAATACAACGTTGAAACCACATGCTTTTTGACGACGTTTAATCAATGTTGGGTTCTGACATTGATTTGACCTTTTGACTTTTGGTCATTTTCCAACCAATATTCAACAACACAAATACAACGTTGAAACAACATGCTTTTTGACGACGTTTAATCAATGTTGGGTTCTGACATTGATCTGACCATTGAAATTTTGTAAATTTCCAACCGATATTCTAATCTACTACCCAAATACAACATTGAAACAACATGCTTTTTAACAACGTTTAATCAATGTCAGGTTGTGACGTTTATCTGACCATTGAAAATTGGTCTTTTTCCAACCAATATTCTACCACACAAATACAACGTTGAAACCACATGCTTTTTTGACGACATTGAATCAATGTCGGGTTGTGACGTTGATTAGCCCATTGAATTTTGGTCATTTCCCAACCAATATTCTACAACACAAATACAACATTGAAACAACATGATTTTTGACAACGTTTAATAAATGTTGGGTTCTGACGTTGATCTGACCATTAAAATTTGGTCATTTTCCAACCAATATTCTACAACACAAATATAACGTTGAAACAACATGCTTTTTGACAATGTTTAATCAATGTCAGGTTGTGACGTTGATTTGACCATTGAAATTTGGTCATTTCCCAATATTGTACAACACAAATACAACGTTGAAACCACATGCTTTTTGACGACGTTTAATCAATGTTGGGTTCTGACATTGATTTGACCATTGACTTTTGGTCATTTTCCAACCAATATTCAACAGCACAAATACAATGATGAAACCACATGCTTTTTGACGACGTTTAATCAATGTTGGGTTCTGACATTGATTTGACCATTGACTTTTGGTCATTTTCCAACCAATATTCAACAGCACAAATACAATGATGAAACCACATGCTTTTTGACGACGTTTAATCAATGTTGGGTTCTGACATTGATCTGACCATTGAAATTTTGTAAATTTCCAACCGATATTCTAATCTACTACCCAAATACAACATTGAAACAACATGCTTTTTAACAACGTTTAATCAATGTCAGGTTGTGACGTTTATTTGACCATTGAAAATTGGTCTTTTTCCAACCAATATTCTACCACACAAATACAACGTTGAAACCACATGCTTTTTTGACGACATTGAATCAATGTCGGGTTGTGACGTTGATTAGCCCATTGAATTTTGGTCATTTCCCAACCAATATTCTACAACACAAATACAATGTTGAAACAACATGCTTTTTGACAACGTTTAATCAATGTTGGGTTCTGACATTGATCTGACTACTGAAATTTGGTCATTTCCCAACCAATATTCTACAACACAAATACAACATTGAAACAACATGATTTTTGACAACGTTTAATAAATGTTGGGTTCTGACGTTGATCTGACCATTAAAATTTGGTCATTTTCCAACCAATATTCTACAACACAAATATAACGTTGAAACGACATGCTTTTTGACAATGTTTAAACAATGTCAGGTTGTGACGTTGATTTGACCATTGAAATTTGGTCATTTCCCAATATTGTACAACACAAATACAACGTTGAAACCACATGCTTTTTGACGACGTTTAATCAATGTTGGGTTCTGACATTGATTTGACCATTGACTTTTGGTCATTTCCCAACCAATATTCTACAACACAAATACAATGTTGAAACAACATGCTTTTTAACAACGTTTAATCAATGTCAGGTTGTGACGTTTATCTGACCATTGAAAATTGGTCTTTTTCCAACCAATATTCTACCACACAAATACAACGTTGAAACCACATGCTTTTTTGACGACATTGAATCAATGTCGGGTTGTGACGTTGATTAGCCCATTGAATTTTGGTCATTTCCCAACCAATATTCTACAACACAAATACAATGTTGAAACAACATGCTTTTTGACAACGTTTAATCAATGTTGGGTTCTGACATTGATCTGACTACTGAAATTTGGTCATTTCCCAACCAATATTCTACAACACAAATACAACATTGAAACAAAATGCTTTTTAACAATGTTTAATCAATGTCAGGTTGTGACGTTGATTTGACCGTTGAAATTTGGTCATTTCCCAATATTGTACAACACAAATACAACGTTGAAACCACATGCTTTTTGACGACGTTTAATCAATGTCGGGTTCTGACATTGATTTGACCATTGACTTTTGGTCATTTTCCAACCAATATTCAACAGCACAAATACAATGATGAAACCACATGCTTTTTGACGACGTTTAATCAATGTTGGGTTCTGACATTGATCTGACCATTGAAATTTGGTACATTTCCAACCGATATGCTACAACACAAATACAACATTGAAACAACATGCTTTTTAACAACGTTTAATCAATGTCAGGTTGTGACGTTGATTTGACCATTGAATTTTGGTCATTTCCCAACCAATATTCTACAACACAAATACAATGTTGCAACAACATGCTTTTTGACGACATTTAATCAATGTCGGGTTGTGACGTTGATTTTACCATTGAAAATTGGTCATTTTCCAACCAATATTCTACAACACAAATACAATGTTGAAACAACATTCTTTTTGACGACGTTTAATCAATGTTGGGTTCTGACGTTTATCTGACCATTGGAAATTGGTGATTTTCCAACCAATATTCTACAACACGAATACAACATTGAAACAACATGCTTTTTAACAACGTTTAAACAATGTCATGTTGTGACGTTGATTTGACCATTGAATTTTGGTCAATTCCCAACCAATATTCTACAACACAAATACAACGTTGAAACTTGGTGATGATGGGCAAGGTAAGGTGACGTCAGGAGAGACAAGAGTCACTCTCATGCTCACTCTTCACTGGCGTCGCACTTCCTCAACTTGACACGCTTGGCTTCAGGCGTGGGAGGGAGGGGGAGAGGATTTCCACCACAGCTGTAATAACCGGAGAAATGGTCCGTGTGATGTTGAGGACCCGGACAAAAACTGGCTATAAAGGGGTAAAAAGGCAGCGCTGTCGTAATAAATCACAACAGCTTTTATGTTCTCACATCAAATGTTTGGTTTTGTGGAGGAGGAAAAGAGGGAGGAGGCTGGACTGGTGATGTGAGATGATTCTTGAGTCCAGCAGCTGTGTTCACACCCTCTGCCTGTTGTCTAGTTCTTTCTGGATGGAGGTCACACTGCAAAAACTGAAATCTAAGTAAGATTCTCAAATAAGGGTGATATTTGCTTATTTTCTGTCTGATAAGATAAATCTTCTCACTAAGCAGATTTTATGTTAGAGTGTTTTACTTGTTTTAAGTGTTTTGGTCCTAAATGATCTCAGTAAGATATTACAGCTTGTTGCTGACATTTGATGACCTATATTGAGTAAAACATGCTTGAAACTAGAATATCAACTGTTGCAAAGCTGTGTCATCAACACTCACAAGTATAAAACTACTTTTTTAAAGTAATAATTTCTTATTTCAAGCATGAAAAAAAAATCATGACTTTGACACAGTTTTGTCTCATAATTAAAACAGATGACAGCCAAATGGACTTTTGCTGTTTTATTTTCAATGAAACAATAGAAAATACGTACTCATATAGTCGTACAGTTGGCACAGTACAGTAAACTGACAGTTAATATTTAAACATTTAACGTGTGACATTTCTAACAATTTTGAACAGAAATAGTTCATGCACATTCAGATGAATTCTTCAAAATTACAATAAAACATTTTTTGGCCAGGAGTTGGGCTGTATATATGCGCACTAATTGACTGAAAGAGCACGCACTTGGTGCGATGATGTCATGTTATCCATGGAAAAATGGATTTTTAGACCATATGATTTGCCTTAGTGGCTAGGAGACCCCGAGAGTAACAAGCTGTTGCCTTTCCATTTAGAACAATAAACTAGTTTTTAGTATAAGTTTGCTGTTTTCAAGAAATATAATGCAGAGTGCATATCATTATGTCAAGATAATGGCACTAGCATTTACTTCATTTAAGAATATTTTTCAACATATTGAGCAAAAAGGTCTCAATTTTTTCTACCAAGAAAAGTGCACTTGTTATTAGTGAGAATATACTTATTTTAAGCTATTTTTGGGTTCATTGAAGTTAGCTAATTTTACTTGTTTTGGAAAGTCTTGACAAGCCAAATTTTCTTGTTCTATTGGCAGATAATTTTGCTTAGTTCAAATAAAATACCTCTAATTTTATTTTATTTTTTTCTTGTTTTTGAACACTGACTTTTTGCAGTGCAGCGCCAGGAAAGTGAAGCAAACGCCTTCACCGCGCTACAGTACCTATATGTAGACCCTCGAATCATCCAATAGTCCCATTTAACCTCAGGTGTCTGGGCTATATTTATCATTTGTATTTTTTTTTTACTGGGAATATTCTTTTTTTTTGTTTTTACACCCAAGAATATTGACAAAACAACATGGACACATAGAAATATGCTGCCAGTTCAGTAGTTGGTGTTGTCACTGTGTAACAAAACACTGCACCTTCTTGTCCTTGTTTTTGAAGAACATCATACACTATATCACCAAAAGTATTTGGCCACCCATCCTAATGATGAAAATCAGGGGTCCTAATCACTTGGCCCGGCCACAGGTGTATAAAATCAAGCACTTAGGCATGGAGACTGTTTCTACAAACATTTGTGAAAGAATGGGCCGCTCTCAGTGATTTCCAGCGTGGAACTGTCAAAACGCTCATGGAATTATACCCCAGTTAATTATTCCATGTGTACATTGTCTTTAACACTAGTAAACACTTCAGGGAAAAGCCTGCGTTTATCCACTTACTGTATAGTCATTTCAATGTTTTATTGGGTTATTTATTGTATCTACTGAAGTCAAATGAAATAATTTCAATGTTTTACTTGATTATTTATTGTATCTACTTACTATATAGTAATTTCAATGTTTTATTGGGTTATTTTATCTACTGAAGTCAAATGAAATAATTTCAATGTTTTACTTGATTATTTATTTTATCTACTTACTATATAGTAATTTCAATGTTTTACTTGATTATATTATCTTCTTACTATATAGTCATTTCAATGTTTTACTTGATTATTTATTTTATCCACTTGCTATATAGTCATTTCAATTTGTTTCTTGATTATTTTATCTCCTTACTATATAGTAATTTCAATATTTTACTTGATGTATTTTATGCACTTATTATATCGTCATCTCAATCATCAAACTTTATTTATTTTATGTTTTACTTGATTATTTATTTTATCCACTTACTATATAGTCATCTCAATGCTTTACTTGATTATTTATTTTATCCATTTAATATATAGTCATCTCAATGTTTTAGTTGATTTATTTCATCCACTTACTATATAGTCATCTCAATGTTTTACTTGATTATTTATTTGATCCACTTACTATATAGTAATTTCAATGCTTTACTTGATTATTTATTTTATCCATTTACTATATCGTCATCTCAATGTTTTACTTGATTATTTATTTTATCCATTTACTATATATTCATCTCAATGTTTTAGTTAATTTATTTTATCCACTTACTATATAGTCATGTCAATGTTTTACTTGATTATATATTTTATCCATTTACTAAATAGTCATTTCAATATTTTACTTGATTATTTATTTTATCCACTTACTATATCGTCATCTCAATGTTTTACTTGATTTATTTTATCCACTTACTATATAGTCAACTCAATGTTTTACTTGATTATTTATTTTATCCACTTAATATATAGTCATCTCAATGTTGTACTTGATTATTTTATCCACTTACTATAAAGTCATTTCAATGTTTTACTTGATTATTTATTTTATCCACTTACTATATGGTTATCTCAATATTTTACATGATTATTTATTTTATCCACTTACTATATAGTCATCTCAATGTTTTACTTGATTATTTACTTGCATACAATTTACAATACTACATTTGTATTTACAGTAGTTATTTTATTCAAAACAAAAGTTTTAAGTATGCACTTTATTGATCTAATTGATTTGAATTACTATTTAATGTTTACTGACACCTTTTTATTGATTTATTGGAGTTTATTTATTTGCATGCTATGTGCAATGCTGCATGTGTGTTTACAGAAGTATTTTATTCAAGCAGAAGTATTGCCTTCCAAGGGAAGCTCTTGATATAGTTCTTTGAAAACGATTGCATAAAAAGTACAATTTATATCTGGTCTAAAAAGAACCACATTGTACACATTAGAATTTTGCCAAGAGTAAGTGTCATTTCAAACGAATAGTTTTTGATCACATAAAAACAAAACTTGTTTTGAATTACCTCTTTGAGTTTCCTCATTGTTTTTCATTGGTTTCTTTAAAATGTAGGGAGGAAAAATTCGTAAATTGATTTTTTTTGTGAAAAAAATCTGATTTTATTTGTAGGCATATTTTCAGGGCATGAGTGGGGCTCTTTAAGGGAACAAAGTTGGATATAGTAAAGACGTGTTGTAAGCACAAATGCTACCTTAGCTCAGTGGTCTGACATTTTGTTTTGGCTTGCATATGCTTTCATTTTTTTTTGTTGTCAAAACATTTTTTAGAAGACATACAAAACCCAAAAGCAGTGAAGTTTTCACGTTGTGTAAATGGTAAATAAAAAGAGAATACAATGATTTGCAAATCCTTTTCAACTTATATTCAATTGAATAGACTGCAAAGACAAGATACTTAATGTTCGAACTGGTAAAGTTTGTTATTTTTTGCAAAATGAGCGCATTTGGAATTTGATGCCTGCAACATGTTTCAAAAAAGCTGGCACAAGTGGCAAAAAAGACTGAGAAAGTTGAGGAATGCTCATCAAACACTTATTTGGAACATCCCACAGGTGAACAGGCAAATTGGGAACAGGTGGGTGCCATGATTGGGTATAGAAGCAGCTTCCATGAAATGCTCAGTCATTCACAAACAAGGATGGGGCGAGGGTCACCACTTAATGAACAAATATGTGAGCAAATTGTTTAAGAACAACATTTCTCAACCAGCTATTGCAAGGAATTTAGGAATTTCACCATCTACAGTCCGTAATATCATCAAAAGGTTCAGAGAATCTGGAGAAATCACTGCACGTAAGCGGCTAAGCCCATGACCTTCGATCCCTCAGGCGGTACTGCATCAAAAAGTGACATCAGTGTGTAAAGAATATCACCACATGGGCTCAGGAACACTTCAGAAAACCACTGTCAGTAACTGCAGTTGGTCGCTACATCTGTAAGTGCAAGTTAAAACTCTACTATGCAAAGCCTAAGTCATTTATCAACAACACCCAGAAACGCCACAGGCTTTGCTGGGCCCGAGTTCATCTAAGATGGACTGATGCAAAGTGGAAAAGAGTTCTGTGGTCTGATGATTTCAAATTGTCTTTGGAAACTGTGGACGTCGTGTCCTCCGGACCAAAGAGGAAAAGAACCGTCCGGACTGTATAGGTGCAAAGTTGAAAAGCCAGCATCTGTGATGGTATGGGGGTGTATTAGTGCCCCAGACATGGGTAACTTACACATCTGTGAAGGCGCCATTAATGCTGAAAGGTACATACATGTTTTGGAGCAACATATGTTGCCATCCAAGCAACGTTCCCATGGACGCCCCTGCTTATTGCAGCAAGACAATGCCAAGCCACGTGTTACACAACAGCATGGCTTCATAGTAAAAGAGTGCAGGTACTAGACTGGCCTGCCTGTAGTCCAGACCTGTCTCCCATTGAAAATGTGTGGCGCATTATGAAGCCTAAAATACCCCAACGGAGACCCCCGGACTGTTGAACAACTTAAGCTGTACATCAAGCAAGAATGGGAAAGAATTCCACCTGAGAAGCTTAAAAAAATTGGTCTCCTCAGTTCCCAAAGGTTTACTGAGTGTTGTTAAAAGGAAAGGCCATGTAACACAGTGGTAAAAATGCCCCTGTGACAACTTTTTTGCAACGCGTTGCTGCCATTAAATTCCAAGTTATTGATTATTTGCAAAAAAAAAAGAAATTTCTCAGTTCGAACAATGAATATCTTGTCTTTGCAGTCTATTCAATTGAGTATAAGTTGAAAAGGATTGTATTCTGTTTTTATTTACAAATTACACAACAGGCCAACTTCACTGGTTTTGTACATCTATTTGCCTTTCTAACCCACGATGACTGAAGGAGAGCAAAACGTTGATTAGGTTGCAGATATATATATATATATATATATATGTATGTGTGTATATATATATACCAGTGGCGTGCGGTGAGGCACGACTGCATCATCACAGTCAGATTTACAAACATATGAACCTGCAGTGCAGGTGTACCTAATGTTGTGTCCCTGCGGTCGTCGCGGCTCCTGCAGCGCGAGCATTGTTGTTTTTGCACTTTTTGGCTTCTTGTTAAGTGACATTTTTTGGGGTGGATTCGGTCTTGCACGTGGAGGGTTTGGGTGTGGGCTTTGGTTGGTGAGGCCGCGGCGCTCCCGTCGGGCGGTGCATTCTGCGGCGGAGGTGCTTGGCACCAGGAGGCGGGGTTATGAGACGAGCCTCACACAGTGCGTCTTCGCAGCAGAGTTTTATGAATGCTCAGCACTAAAAATACGTTACACACATACAGTTGTTGACAAAATACACTGTACATTATATACCTCAGCTAACTAAACTATGGAAATGTATAATATAATTCATATAGCAATACAGTCTCACTGCACAGCAGCTCAGCAGTTAGCCGAGTCATTGCGCACAATCCATGGTGAGGCACAACGCAGTGACGTGCCTCAACTGGCCGTCTCTTCTCAGTATTTGAACGGCAAATGTGAAAATAAAAATAAAAATAACCTAAAACTGGTGAAGTTAAATGGAAAATAACTTTAGTATAAACACTGGATACATATAACAATTTAATTTTTTTTTTTTTCTTTTTACTTTTTTTTTTCTTTCCATGATGGCAGGTGAGGCCGTGCCTGCCCTGCCTCTATTGATGGCATGCCACTGATATATACATATATATACTTCCAAGGCCAATTCTAAGGAGGGCATTTCAAGAGAAGCTATATCTCATGAGACGAGGTCGGCCAACACCCGAGCTAGCTAACCTGTCTCAGTCGGTGAAAGTATTTGTCCGCCACTTTTGAATCGAATCAATCAACTATGAGCGCTACCCCTGACTTACAGCTCCTAATAGGTGCTGCAACTTGTGTGTTCAAATATAAAAACATTTCCTGTTTAATATGTTTTTACAATTATATTTAATTTTGACTGTACAACAAACCCCGTTTCCATATGAGTTGGGAAATTGTGTTAGATGTAAATATAAACGGAATACAATGATTTGCAAATCCTTTTCAACCCATATTCAATTGAATGCACTACAAAGACAACATATTTGATGTTCAAACTCATAAACTCTATTTTTTTTTGCAAATAATTAACTTAGAATTTCATGGCTGCAACACGTGCTAAAGTAGTTGGGAAAGGGCATGTTCACCACTGTGTTACATCACCTTTTCTTTTAACAACACTCAATAAACGATTGGGAACTGAGAAAACTAATTGTTGAAGCTTTGAAAGTGGAATTCTTTCCCATTCTTGTTTTATGTACAGCTTCAGTCGTTCAACAGTCCGGGGTCTCCGCTGTCGTGTTTTACGCTTCATAATGCGCCACACATTTTCGATGGGAGACAGGTCTGGACTGCAGGCGGACCAGGAAAGTACCCGCACTCTTTTTTTAACGAAGCCACGCTGTTGTAACACGTGCTGAATGTGGCTTGGCATTGTCTTGCTGAAATAAGCAGGGGCGTCCATGAAAAAGACGGTGCTTAGATGGCAGCATATGTTGCTCCAAAACCTGTATGTACCTTTCAGCATTAATGGTGCCTTCACAGATATGTAAGTTACCCATGCCTTGGGCACTAATACACCCCCATACCATCACAGATGCTGGCTTTTCAACTTTACGTCAATAACAGTCTGGATGGTTCGCTTCCCCTTTGGTCCGGATGACACGATGTCGAATATTTCCAAAAACAATTTGAAATGTGGACTCGTCAGACCACAGAACACCTTTCCACTTGGCATCAGTCCATCTTAGATGATCTCGGGCCCAGAGAAGCCGGCGTTTCTGGGTGTTGTTGATAAATGGCTTTCGCTTTGCATAGTAGAGCTTTAACTTGCACTTACAGATGTAGTGATGAACTGTATTTAGTGACAGTGGTTTTCTGAAGTGTTCCTGAGCCCATGTGGTGATATCCTTTAGAGATTGATGTCGGTTTTTGATACAGTGCCGTCTGAGGGATCGAAGGTCACGGTCATTCAATGTTGGTTTCCGGCCATGCCGCTTACGTGGAGTGATTTCTCCAGATTCTCTGAACCTTTTGATGATATTATGGACCGTAGATGGTGAAATCCCTAAATGTCTTGTAATTGCACTTTGAGAAACGTTGTTCTTAAACTGTTTGACTATTTGCTCACGCAGTTGTGTACCTCGCCCCATCCTTTCTTGTGAAGGACTGAGCATTTTTACCAATACCCAATCATGGCACCCACCTGTTCCCAATTAGCCTGCACACCTGTGGGATGTTCCAAATAAGTGTTTGATGAGCATTCCTCAACTTTATCAGTATTTATTGCCACCTTTCCCAACTTCTTTGTCACGGGTTGCTGACATCAAATTCTAAAGTTAATGATTATTTGCAACAAAAAAAATGTTTATCAGTTTGAACATCAAATATGTTGTCTCTGTAGCATATTCAACTAAATATCAATCAATCAATGTTTATTTATATAGCCCTAAATCACAAGTGTCTCAAAGGGCTGTACAAGCCACAACGACATCCTCGGTACAGAGCCCACATACGGGCAAGGAAAAACTCACCCCAGTGGGACGTCGGTGAATGACTATGAGAAACCTTGGAGAGGACCGCATATGTGGGTAACTCCCCCCCTCTAGGGGAGACCGAAAGCAACGGATGTCGAGTGGGTCTGACATAACATTGTGAAAGTCCAGTCCACAGTGGATCCAACACATCAGCGGGAGTCCAGTCCACAGCGGGGCCAACAGGAAACCATCCCGAGCGGAGACGGGTCAGCAGCGCAGAGATGTCCCCAACCGATGCACAGGCTAGTGGTCCACCCGGGGTCCCGGCTCTGGACAGCCAGCACTTCATCCATGGCCACCGGACCTATGCAACTCCCCCTCGCAAGGGACAGGGGAGAAGAGGAGAGAAGAAAAGAAACGGCAGATCAACTGGTCTAAAAAAGGGGGGGTCTATTTAAAGGCTAGATCATACAAATGAGTTTTAAGATGGGACTTAAATGCTTCTACTGAGGTAGCATCTCTAACTGTTACCGGGAGGGCATTCCAGAGTACTGGAGCCCCAATAGAAAACGCTCTATAGCCCGCAGACTTTTTTTGGCTCTGGGAATCACTAATAAGCCGGAGTTCTTTGAACGCAGATTTCTTGGGTTGAAAATTATTTGCAAATCATTGTATTCCGTTTATATTTACATCTAACACAATTTCCCAACTCATATGGAAACAGGGTTTGTACATAGAGATATGTTTTAATTGCGGATGCGGGTTTATTGATTTTTAAATGCGCCAAAAAATAGCGCGTCTTGTACACTACTGTAGTGTTTCAATGCCCAGTAGTTTCTGTATAGTATTTCTCCAGCCGTGGTGACATAAATTATGGGTAGTTATTAAAGTCGGACATCATTGAAGGGGCGGTATAGCTCGGTTGGTAGAGTGGCCGTGCCAGCAACTTGAGGGTTCCAGGTTTGATCCCCGCTTCCGCCATCCTAGTGCCTGCCGTTGTGTCCTTGGGCAAGACACTTTACCCACCTGCTCCCAGTGCCACCCACACTGGTTTAAATGTAACATATATTGGGTTTTCACTATGTAAAGCGCTTTTAGTCACTAGAGAAAAGCGCTATATAAATATAATTCACTTCACTTCACTGAAGGCCCGGGTGTGAAATGCACAGCCCAACACTGACTAATTGGAATCAAGTACACAATTTAAGAGCATGTCCATCATTCAGTGCGTTTGATGGCAAACATTCAATTCGTCTTGCTTGCATTTTTTCACTGCAAAGATCGCACCGCCCCCCCTAAATGTGGACGGAATGTTCTCGACACCCACATCTTCATCGCAAATCGTAAATCTGTTATTATTCAATTTATGATACATCATCCTTCATGCTCCATGACGCTTTTCGGGGGTTTCTACATGTTTGTTACTGTGGTTGTACTTTGAAGTGGCAGGGGGACGACGTTGCGACACACAAGGGCTGTTTCTAATACTTTTAACGTGCTTGGAATCACGTCTCAGTCTGGTGTAGTGTGTGGAAAACTATCAAACAGTCTTTATAAATGAATGGAAGAATGAATGAATGAGGGATGCTGTGATGGAAGTGAAAAGCCATATACATAATTGAAGTCTATAATGTCCCGACATATAACCATCCCATATACCAGGTACAAAACCCAAAACCAGTGAAGTTGGCACATTGTGCAAATGGTAAAAAAAAACAGATTACAATGATTCGAAAATCCATTTCAATTTATATTCAATTGAATAGCTGCAAAGACAAGATATTTAATGTTTTTCAGCAAATAATCATGAACTTAGAATTTAATGGCAGCAACACATTGCAAAAAAGTTGTCACAGGGGCATGTTCACCACTGTGTTACATGGCCTTTCCTTTTAACAACACTCAGTAAACGTTTGGGAACTGAGGAGACACATTTTTGAAGCTTTTCGGGTGGAATTCTTTCCCATTCTTGCTCGATGTACAGCTTAAGTTGTTCAACAGTCCGGGGGTCTCCGTTGTGGTATTTTAGGCTTCATAATACACCACACATTTTCAATGGGAGACAGGTCTGGACTACAGGCAGGCCAGTCTAGTACCTGCACTCTTTTACTATGAAGCCACGCTGTTGTGTAACAGGATTTTGTTTACTGGTTTCGATGACCCGCCTTATCTTGCCTCTGATTGGCCAGTCTGTAATGTTCGGCCCTAACCTTAGCCGATTGTGACTCATCATACGAACACCAACCAATCATCATGGATGTTCTGTGTATGTATGGATGTTCTCATTCTTCCGGCTCATGTTTTTTTGGCTTGGATTCACAGTCCATTTTCTCTCTTTGTATCTTCGGTGTAAGCTACCTCGCTACATGGCTCTAAAAGTAGCTAAGCTACAGGAAAAGCGACTGGAAAATGTAGCTAAGCTACATAGCTTGTTACTACCCATCACTGGTGATAGAACACCAATCTGTACTGCCTGAAAAAACATCAACAATCATATTAAAGTATCCGTAAAGTATTATTTCATGTTTAATTTGACAGCATATGTACTGTGGTTGTACGGTATTCATGATTGATATTATAGTGACTTACTAGATGGGAAGTTGTCTGTTTGGCTGGGGACATTTCCAGTTTGTTTTGGGTAAGCAGCAGCCCATTACTGTCCGCGTAGCTTTGCGTTAAGTTCCAAGTTCACAGCGTCAAGTCACGCTGACCTCACTCTCTCGGCTTCAATCTGCTTCAGCCTCAGTTTGTGTTTGCTTTTAGAAGCAGTAGTTCATCCTCAGTATGTTCAGCTTCAAAAAGATAAGGTTGTGAATCCTCATTTGTCCAAAAATAGTCGTCTTTGTTGTTTGTTTCCAAGTCTGCCATGTTTAGAAAACACTTGTTATCCGACAGTAGGAACACACATTTGTTTCCGGAAGCTTTGGAAAAGAAAATAAAAAAAATTAGCTGAGGAAAGAAGTTCCAGTAATGTAAAAAATTATCAAAATACGGTAAATATTGTGCATATTACATATTGTTATGAAGGTGTCTGTTACTACATTATATATATCAGTGGTTCTTAACCTTATTGGAGGTACCGAACCCCACCAATTTCATATGCGCATTCACCGAACCCTTTAGTGAAAAAATAAATAAATAAAAAATTGTAATTCAAGACAAAGTTATGTTTTTTTTACTGGTGCACAAAATGAACCTTGCATGAACATCCTCTTTTTCAAAGAACAAAACCAACACATGAACTCACAACAAATTACACATCTGCAAATCAGATGGAAAATTAGAGATAACATTGTTTGGGGGTATCCATAATACGCCGATAGGAAGAAGTTTTTATTTACACGATGAGTTGGGTGTGTCTTGACCTCCGCCGAACCCCTGAGGCCGGCTCACCGAACCCCTAGGGTTCGATCAAACCTTGGTTAAGAACCACTGATAAATGTACTTGCAGTGTGTATATTTTACATATTACATATTGTTATGAAGGTATCTGTTACTACATTATATATATATATATATATATATATATATATATATATATATATATATATATATATATATATATATATATATATATATATATATATATATATATATATATATATATATATATATATATATATACTTGCAGTGTGTAAATAAAACATATTATATTGTTATGAAGGTGTCTGTTACTACATTATATATATACTTGCAGTGTGTATATAAAACACATTACATATTGTTATGAATGTGTCTGTTACTACATTATATATATATATATATATATATATATATATATATATATATATATATATATATATATATATATATATATATATATATATATATATATATATATATATATATATATATATATATATATATACTTGCAGTGTGTATATTGTACACATTGTTATGAAGGTGTCTGTTACTACATTATATATATATATATATATATATATATATATATATATATATATATATATATATATATATATATATATATATATATATATATATACTTGCAGTGTGTATATAAAACATATTATATATTGTTATGGTGTCCTTTACTACATTATAAATATACTTGCAGTGTGTATATTGTACATATTTTATATTGTTATGGTGTCTGTTACTACATTATATATATACTTGCAATGTGTATATTGTACATATTACATATTGTTATGAAGGTATCTGTTACTACATTATATATATATACATATATATATATATATATATATATATATATATATATATATATATATATATATATATATATATATATATATACTTGCAGTGTGTAAATAAAACATATTATATTGTTATGAAGGTGTCTGTTACTACATTATATATATACTTGCAGTGTGTATATAAAACACATTACATTTTGTTATGAATGTGTCTGTTACTACATTATATATATATATATATATATATATATATATATATATATATATATATATATATATATATATATATATATATATATATATATATATATATATATATATATATATATATATATATATATATATACTTGCAGTGTGTATATTGTACACATTGTTATGAAGGTGTCTGTTACTACATTATATATATATATATATATATATATATATATATATATATATATATATATATATATATATATATATATATATACTTGCAGTGTGTATATAAAACATATTATATATTGTTATGAAGGTGTCCTTTACTACATTATAAATATACTTGCAGTGTGTATATTGTACATATTTTATATAGTTATGAAGGTGTCTGTTACTACATTATATATATACTTGCAATGTGTATATTGTACATATTACATATTGTTATGAAGGAAGGTATCTGTCACTACATTATATATATATATATACTTGCAGTGTGTATATTTTACATATTACATATTGTTATGAAGGTGTCTGTTACTACATTATATGTATATATATATATATATATATATATATATATATATATATATATATATATATATATATATATATATATATATATATATATATATATAAGGGATGTCCGATAATGGCTTTTTGCCGATATCCGATACTCCGATATTGTCCAACTCTTTAATTACCGATACCGATATCAACCGATATATGCAGTCGTGGAATTAACACATTATTATGCCTAATTTGGACAACCAGGTATGGTGAAGATAAGGTACTTTTTAAAAAAATTAGAAAATAAGATAAATAAATTAAAAACATTTTCTTGAATAAAAAAGGAAGTAAAACAATATAAAAACAGTTACCGGTACATAGAAACTAGTAATGAATGAAAATTAGTAAAATTAACTGTTAAAGGTTAGTACTATTAGTGGAGCAGCATGTGTGCTTACGGACTGTATCCCTTGCAGACTGTATTGATATATATTCATATATAATGTAGGAACCAGAATATTAATAACAGAAAGAAACAACCCTTTTGTGTGAATGCGTTTGAATGGGGGAGAGAGGTTTTTTGGGTTGGTGCACTAATTGTAAGTGTATCTTGTGTTTTTTATGTTGATTTAATTTAAAAAAAAACAAAAAAAAAAACGATACCGATAATAAAAAAAAAACGATACCGATAATTTCCGATATTACATTTTAACGCATATATCGGCCGATAATATCGGCAGGCCGATATTATCGGACATCTCTAATATATATATATATATATATATATATATATATATATATATATATATATATATATATATATATATATATATATATATATATATATATATATATATATATATATATATATATATATATATACACACACTACCGTTCAAAAGTTTGGGGTCACATTGAAATGTCCTTATTTTTGAAGGAAAAGCACTGTACTTTTCAATGAAGATAAGATGGTTTTTGGTGCAATATCTACATAGGTGTATAGAGGCCCATTTCCAGCAACTATCACTCCAGTGTGTTTGCTCATTGGCTCAAAAGGCTAATTGATTATTAGAAAACCCTTGTGCAATCATGTTCACACATCTGAAAACAGTTCAGCTCGTTACAGAAGCTACAAAACCGACCTTCCTTTGAGCAGATTGAGTTTCTGGAGCATCACATTTGTGGAGTCAATTAAACGCTCAGAATGCCCAGAAAAAGAGAACTTTCGTCTGAAACTCGACAGTCTATTCTTGTTCTTAGAAATGAAGGCTATTCCACAAAATTTTATGGGTGACTCCAAACTTTTGAACAGTAGTGTATATATATATACACTTGAAGTGTGTAAATAAAACATTACATATTGTTATGAAGGTGTCAGTTTCTACATTATGAAGGTGTCTGTTACTACATTATATATATACTTGCAGTGTGTATATAAAACGTTGATGGAGGGTTTTGAAGTTGTTTTAGAGGCTCTGACGGCTACATTAGTGACTCCTATTAGCCGTATCTTGCAAGTGTTTATAATCTTTAAAATCCTTCAAACAAAAAAAAGACGTGTGTATTCTTGTTCCTCTTAATGATTGTGAACGATTGGCAAAATTCCAAAAAGAAGTCCAGTTCCAGTTAAAGCTAAATAATCTGGTAATAATGGGGAAAATGGGAAATACAGTGATTGATCTTAGTCAGTTAATTTTGTCATTGTGCACTATTGCAAAAAACTGAAGTATTTGATTTCTATGTATTTGTAGTGCTCAGGTTCAAATAATAGTATTCAAATTGTTCTACTCAAGCAAAAAAAGGGTGAAAAAACAAATATTTAGCACACTGGTGAATACAATGGCGTAGGGTTGTACGGTATAGTATAGTATAGTACCACGATACTAATGAATCATATTCGGTACTTTACCGCCTCCAAAATGTATACAACCCCCAGACCTCCGATGTCGTCACGTCGTGACATTGCTGGTTTACGAGCAGAGGAGCATGTTCGGCGGCGCGCACACACAGAGTACTTACAAGCAGACACAGTGTGTAGACAGAAAAGGGAGAACGGACGCATTTTGGCTTAAAAAGTAAAGATAAAGGTGAAGTTATAACACTGGAACGCCCTCAGGAAGAGGTGCTTTAAGACATGGCTGGCCAGCTAGCAGCTAACGTCAAGCCGCGGTCTGCAGTGTTTTAGATACTTCTAAATCACTAATCCTGGCCTCCATGGTGACAAATAAAGTATGTGTCTTACAAGTATCATTATCACTGTAGGACGAGGAATAGCTAAACATGCTTCACTACACACCGTAGGAGGATACAATAGGTCACCGGCGTCACAATGTAAACAAACGCCATGGGTGGATCTACACCTGACATCCACTGTAATGATACCAAGTGGCGTAGTGGGTAGAGCAACCGTGCCAGAAACCTGAGGGTTGCAGGTTCGCTCCCCACCTCTTACCATCCAAAAAATCGCTGCCGTTGTGTCCTTGGGCAGGACACTTCACCCTTAGCCCCCGGTGCCGCTCACACCGGTGACATTAATGATGAATGAATGGTAGGTGGTGGTCGCTTCCGTCAGTCTACCCCAGGGCAGCTCTGGCTACAAATGTAGCTTACCACCACCAGGTGTGAATGAATGATGGGTTCCCACTTCTCTGTGAGCGCTTTGAGTATCTAACAATAGAAAAAGTGCGATATAAATCTAATCCATTATTATTAAGTACAGGAGTGTATCTAGTCGATACTACTATGATTACATCAATATTTTTTAGCATCACAAAATCTTTTGTTTTAAAAAAATTTATATTATATTTATAAAGTCAGGAAATATGTTTCTGGACATATGAGGACTTAGATTATGACCAATGTATGATCCTGTAACTACTTGGTATCAGATCGATACCCAAATCTGTGCTATCATCCAAAACTAATGTAAAGCATCCAAACAACAGAAGAATACGTGATTATTACATTTTAACAGAAGTGTAGATAGAACATGTTAAAACATAAAATAAGCAGATATTAAAAGTAAATGAACAACTAGATTAATAATCCATTGTTACAGTTTGTCCCTCATAATGTTGACAAAATAATAGGTAGATAAATGACACAATATGTTACTGCATACGTCAGAAGCTAAATTAGGAGCCTTTGTTTGTTTACTTACTACTAAAAGACAAGTTGTCTAGTATGTTCACTATTTTATCTGAGGACTATTTTGCAATAAGAAACATATGTTTCATGTCTGAGTTTGAGTTTATTTGGAACATGCAAGCATACAACATGATACATCACCATTTCCACTTTCTCTTTTCAACATGTTCGAAAAGGAGTAGGAAGAAGCAGAGCTTATTTAATCCTACCCCTTTTCTTTACATAACAGTTGCTAAAACTTTTTGTTCACTTCCTGTTCACAATTTATTCACATTAAACTAGGGACGGCGTGGCGAAGTTGGTAGAGTGGCCGTGCCAGCAATCGGAGGGTTGCTGGTTACTGGGGTTCAATCCCCACCTTCTACCATCCTAGTCACGTCCGTTGTGTCCTTGGGCAAGACACTTCACCCTTGCTCCTGATGGGTGCTGGTAGCGCCTTGCATGGCAGCTCCCTCCATCAGTGTGTGAATGTGTGTGTGAATGGGTGAATGTGGAAATAGTGTCAAAGCGCTTTGAGTACATTGAAGGTAGAAAAGCGCTATACAAGTATAACCCATTTATCATTTAAACTCCATAAGTAATCACAATATAAATAAATAATAGTAATAATTTAATAATAATAATTGGTGAAGTAAGTCATATTTCATATGATGAGATAAGTAAGATTACTTCCAGAATGAATGAATGAATGGATGAAATAAATTGAGAATGTTTATCATGGTTCTTCTTCTTTGTACTTTGTAAACACTTTAAGTTTGAAGAGTTTCTTGAAGTGGATCATATTAGTACATTGTTTGATTGCTTTGCTTAATCCATTCCATCATTTAATTCCACATACTGATATACTGAAGGTCTTAAGCGTTGTACGTGCATACAAATGTTTTAAATTACGTTTTTCTCTAAGATTATATTTCTCCTCTTTTTTTGAGAAGAATTGTTGTATATTCTTGGGTAGCAGGTTATAGTTTGCTTTGTGCATAATTTTAGCTGTTTGCAAATTCACTATGTTTTGGAATTTCAGTATTTTTGATTCAATAAATAAAGGGTTTGTATGTTCTCTATATCCAACATTATGTATTATTCTAACTGATCTTTTTTGTAACACTGTTAGTGAATGAAGTGTACTTTTGTAGTTAATTCCCCATATTTCTACACAGTAACTCAGATATGGTAACACTAGCGAGCAGTAGGGTTGGGTATCGTTTGAATTCGAACGATTCCGATTCTTTGTTTCGATTCCGATTCCTGACGATTCTCGATTCCGATTCTTTTAAGAGGCAGGGTCGAAAAAAAGTTTAGGATATTTTAAATGAGCTAGCTAACCTACAGTCTTTCTGAATGAAATAGTCTGACATTCTCCATCAATTTTAATTCTATTAACTTTTTATGAACTTTACTATAAATTCCTCACAGGGCTGTTTTCAACTAGAATATAAATATCAAATCTATGAACTTGAATATAAATATTATAAATTATGAATACATTTTCCCAGGGGTACACTTTCCTCAAGAGAGCTTTATTTTTGAAAACCTCATGAAAACACATTTACACATAAGTGTATGATGCTGCAGGAAACCTCATGAAAACACATTTACACACACAAGTGTATGATGCTGCAGGAAACCTCATGAAAACACATTTACACATAAGTGTATGATGCTGCAGGAAACCTCATGAAAACACATTTACACACAAAAGTGTATGATGCTGCAGGAAACCTCATGAAAACACATTTACACATAAGTGTATGATGCTGCAGGAAACCTCATGAAAACACATTTACACACACAAGTGTATGATGCTGCAGGTACTTAAAAATGTTACC